>NC_077227.1:460065478-460150478 GCF_027887165.1 Monodelphis domestica | reverse complement strand
TACCTCAGAGTTGTTTTCATTTGCATTTCTCTAATCAATAATGATTGGGAGCATTTCCTCATATGACTGGATAGTTTTAATTTCTCCATCTGAGAACTACTTGTTCATAACCATTGACCATTTATAAATTATGGGGAGAGGAGTAGGATTCCAATTGCCAAAAAGTTACCCAGAAGCTCTTTCAGGATGAGGATGAGAAATGGGAAGGGATATTTGGGAGATAAATGAGAGAGATCAGGCTCAGAGAGCAGAAGGTTTTTGTAAAAGAATGATGGAGGGGGCAGCTGGGTGGCTCAGTGTATTGAGAGCCAGGTCTAGAGATGGGAGGTCCTAGGTTCAAATATGGCCTCAGCCACTTCCTAGCTGTGTAACCCTGGGCAAGTCACTTGACCCTCATTGCCTAGCCCTTACCACTCTTCTGTCTTGGAGCCAATACACAGTATTGATTCCAAGATGGAAGGTAAGGGTTTATTTAAAAAAAAAAAAGAACAATGGAGATAATTTGGACTCAAACTGTAGAGGGCCTTGGATGATAGGTTTGGCTCAAAAGTTTGAACTTAATCTTTTTCTTAAACACTTACCCTCTGCCTTAGAATCAAGACTAGGAATCAATACTGTGTATTGATTTTAAGGCAGAAGAGCAGTAAGGACTTGGCAATAGGGGTTAAGTGACTTGCCCAGGGTCATACAGCGAACAAGTGTCTGAGGCCAGATTTGAACCCAAAGCCTGGCTCTCAATCCACTGAGCCACCCAGCTGCCCCCAGACTTGATCATGTATGCAGAGGATAGCCATAAAATATTTTGAGGAAAGGGAATGGCAGGATGAAGGATGCTATTACCAAGTAGTAGTGGCTTACAGAGTCCTGTAATGACATAAGGAAAACCTGTGCTACTAAACTTAAAATCTCTCCCTCTGTGTAATAAGAACCAGAAGGAAATAGCTGTGATGGGAGCATAATGGGAAGCTTTGGTCAGACAACATCTGGAATATTGTGTGGAGTTCTGGGTGCTACAATTTAGGAAGAATAAACTGGAACCTGTCAAGAAAGAGAAGTGGGATGGTGAAGAGGACTAAAGGCTATTCCCTAAGTTGGTCATTTGAGGAAACTGGTTATTTGGGAGGGAGAGGAAGAAGAGATTCATTGGGGATATGATAGGTATAGCCAAGTAATGAAAGAAGTGTTTTATAGAAGAGAGATCATGCTTAGCTTCTGGTTGGCCTCAGATGTCAAAACTAGGACTGGTTGGATAGAAATTGCAGAGGTGGATCTTTAGACTTCATTTATTGGGGGTGGGGATTCCATTATAGTTGTCCAAAAGTAGTACTGGGCTACAGCAGGTGGCAGTGGGCTCCTTCACTGGTCTTCAGGTAGAGACTAGATATCCACTTGCTGGAGATGTTGGAGAGGGAACTTATACTCAGGTACAGATTGGATCTGATGTCCTAAGATCTGGAGAAAGAGTGCCAGTTGCAGAAAAGTGGAATGAAGATATAGATATGGAATTGAAACTAGAAGTTAGAGTCACTGGCTTTGGAGACCACCTTGGCCTCTATTTTGTCCCCTCTGGGAGAGGGAAAGAGAAACCAGTTGCTTTTTGGCATAAGATATGGTGGCTTTTATTCTTTGGCCCCCACCTCTATATGTCATATATTAGATATGCACACTCCTTTCCCAGAGGGATGCTGAGGAAAATGGCAGTCATGAAGATGACTAATAGCCTTCAGTGTTTGTACAGCACATTCTCCTAAGAAGTTTAGAATGCATCATTCTC
Source organism: Monodelphis domestica (assembly GCF_027887165.1). NCBI lineage: Eukaryota > Metazoa > Chordata > Mammalia > Didelphimorphia > Didelphidae > Monodelphis > Monodelphis domestica. Next base: position 460,148,704 of record NC_077227.1, on the reverse strand, counting down.
GTTTAATCTTCACACCTTATCAGTAAGAGAGAGAGAAAGAAGGGAAAGCTGTCATTATCTGCATTTTACAGATGAAACGATTGAAGCAGATTACAGTGTGGAGAGCTCTAGCATTGAATTCAATGCCTTGTATGTAGATAATGAAAAGCTCTGGATTCCCAAAACTACCGTTTGTTGTTATAGACATAGCATTTCAGAGATGAGAAGAGGCCTCAGAGGCCAAGTCCCAACCTTCTGCCCATTCCTAGAGTCCATCCTGCAACATCCATGACAGATAGATACTTATTTGGCTTCCACTTGGACACTTCCAGTGATCGGGAGCTCAATGCTTCTGCTTCTTCTTTCCTTCCTTCCTCCCTTCCTTCCTTCCTTCCTTCCTTCCTCCCTTCCTTCCTTCCTTCCTTCCTTCCTTCCTTCCTTCCTTCCTTCCTTCCTTCCTTCCTCCCTTCCTTCCTTCCTTCCTTCCTTCCTTCCTTCCTTCCTTCCTTCCTTCCTTCCTTCCTTCCTTTCTCAGCTGGGTGGCTCAGTGGATTAAGAGCCAGGCCTAGAGATAGGTCCTAGGTCCCAGTCTGGCCTCAGATACCTCCTAGTTATGGATTCTGGGCAAGTCACTTAACCCCCATTGTCTATCCCTTATAGTTCCTCTACCTTGGGACCAATACATAGTATTAATTCTAAGACAGAAAGTAAGAATTTAAAAAAAAAAGTGAACCTTTCCCATTGTTCAAAAGCCCTCATTCATAGAAAGTTTTTTCCTTACATTGAGCTCAAAACTGTCTCTCTCTAACTTGCACACACTGCTCCTAGTGCTGCCTTTTGGAGCAGGACAGGCCACAGAGCAATCCTAGACCATCTTCTGCATGCCAATCTCTCAGACATTGGAAGACAGCAGTTCTGCCGTTTCCCACATTAAATCTTCCCTTCTCTAAGGTAACTCCAAGACTTTTTCTAAGATTCTTTACCATCCTGATCACCTTCCTTGGATGTAATCCTCCAGTTTGCTGATCTCTATTAAATGTAACATCCAGACCTGAATTCAGTGTTAGTTGTGTATCTCAACCAGTGGAGATACAGCAGGATCGCCCCCGCTCTTCTTCTGTACATTGGACTTCTGTTCATGCAGCCCAATGCCAAATTAAGTCATTTGGTCGCCAAGGCACAGTCTGACTCAGCCTGAACTTGAGAGTTCTTTAGAACTTCAGGGTGTGCCAGTGGTTTGTGAACAGGTGGTGTGGGAAATTAGACTGCAGGTGTAGTAGGGCCCAGGCAGCATATGAATGCCAGATCAGTAATAGGCATGATACTAGAGGGCTTCATCCACTGCAGAGGCCAGTGCTCACCCTTGTGAGGGCACAGGTACAGGAGCTTTGAATTGAACTAGTTTTCAGTTGCTTTTGCTACTTGCTTGTCTTTCATTTAACTGTGTGATTGGGCACATCACTTAACCTCTCTCATGTCCTTCATTTCCTCATCTACAGAATGAATGAGTTGGACCCAATAACCTCTAAGGTCTCTTCTAACTTTAAAATATATGGTCCTATGGTCCCGAGGTGTATGTCCCTTTAGGGGGTGCCATGGCTCATAGTGCCTCCAGTAGAGTTTAGAATAACCTTTATTTTATCCTGCTCATCCAGGACATTCTCTCTGTCTCTCTCTCTCTGTCTCTCTCTCTCTGTCTCTGTCTCTCTCTCTGTCTCTCTCTCTGCCTCTCTCTCTGTCTCTCTCTGTCTCTGTCTCTCTCTGTCTCTCTCTCTCTCTGTTTCTGTCTCTCTCTGTTTCTGTCTCTCTCTGTCTCTCTCTCTGTCTCTCTCTCTGTCTCTCTCTGTCTCTGTCTCTGTCTCTCTCTCTGCCTCTCTCTGTCTCTCTCTCTCTGCCTCTCTCTCTCTCTGCCTCTCTCTCTGTCTCTGTCTCTCTCTGTCTCTCTCTGTCTCTCTCTCTGTCTCTCTCTCTCTCTGTCTCTGTCTCTCTCTGTCTCTCTGTCTCTGTCTCTGTCTCTCTCTGTCTCTGTCTCTGTCTCTGTCTCTCTCTCTCTCTCTCTCTCTCTCTCTCTCTCTCTCTTTGTCTAACAGCAAGTGAAGAAAAAAGGGGCGGGTAGTATGATGCAGTGGAGAGGAGTGAATCCCAAGTTTGAAATCAGAGAACCCAAGTTCTGATTCTGATCTGGTCCCTTACATGCATGATGTTAAGCAAGACACGTAACCTCTCTGGGCCTCTATAAAATGAAGAAGGATAGATTAAGGAACATTTGAGTTCCCTTCCAGCGTTAAATCTCAGATCCTCTGATCCTGTGAAAAAGGGGAGAGAGGCAGGACAGAGAATTATTAAATTAACCAGTGAGAGAACTGTAGCCTTCTAAATCCAGGTCATGTTTTAGCCTAGATGATGTATTAATATGAATCCTAAGAATGAGCACAAGGCCCTCTGTCCTACAGCGTGGTGGCAATAATTTATTTGGCATTTATATAATACTAGACCTCTAACTAACTCTCCAACCTAATCTCCCCTACTACCTAAGTATAAGATTATATAGAGTTATAACTAGGAAGGGCCCTCTAGTTGGCCAATTCCTTCATTTGATAATGAGAAAACTGAGGCCCAGGGAGATTAAATGCCTTGCTCAAAGTCATTTTCCAAGTGATAAGCATCAAAGGCATGATTTGAACCTAGAGTCCTCTGAATCCAGAGCCTGTGCTTCCATAATTAGAGAAATGAAGACTGCCAGCAGGCTTTCACCACCTCCTCAACCCTTTTCCCATCCCCAGCTTTCCCCTTTCTACCCAGTTCTGAGGTTTATCAGAGGATGTGATATAGGAAATCCAAGAAAAATGGGGGTTGGTTTTTGGATGGAGATCTCTGTTCTATTTGCTTTAGACCCAAGGGGTAGATATCTATTAAGACATATGTCTTTTACATGTCTCCATCAAATCCAAAGCTAGAATGCGCTGGGTTATATGGTGGTCTGTTGGTGAGTATCCTAGAATTGAGGTATGAATTCAGACTTTAGCCCTGCCACTAACCATATTTATTACTTTGGATCACTATATCCCTACCATCTTCAGTTTTCTCATCTGTAATATGGACTTATATATATGTTTGAGGATCCTGTCCCTCTATGAAATGCTTATTCCATGATTCCTTGAGTCTATGACTCAGTCTCTTTCCCCACTGGAGAGTTGCTAGAGGTTGGGGGGAAAGTTCAAGGGTGAATGACTCCATTCCTTGGGAATTCCCAGTGGGAATGCCCACTTCTTACAATAAAAGGGTTTATTCAACAAGATTTTTTGTTCCCTATCTATTCCTTTTTCAATTTCTGAAGTCCACAGGGGTTCTAAACTAGTTTCCATACCTAACTTTCTTCTTGTTCAGAGCCTTCTGTCTTAGTGATTCTTTTTTTTTTTTAAACCCTTACCTTCCATCTTGGAGTCAATACTGTGTATTGGCTCCAAGGTAGAAAGCAGTAAGGGCTAAGCAATGGGGGTTAAATGACTTGCCCAGGGTCACATAGCTGGGAAGTGTCAGGCCAGATTTGAACCCAAGACCTCCGATCTCTAGACCTAGATCTCAATCCACTGAGCCACCCAGCTTCCCCTTGTCTTAGTGATTCTTATTGATTGTAGCATCATAGAGTTTTAGATAGTGACTGGGCCCAAAGATCATTTAGATTAGTCCTTATGTTTCAGTGACTTGCCCAAGATCACACTTTAAGTAGCTGGAAATAGAACCCACATCTCTTAATTCCTAGTCCCATGTTCTATTTACTATGTTATATTGCTTCCTCAAAGAGTCTTTCTTCTCTTTTATCCTTTACTTGGACTATTTTGCTTTTTCTGTTTCAGAGTTTGAATTCCCTCCTTCTTTATAGCTTTGAATATTTGTGTGGAGGGGAAATCATCTCTCTTGTTTTCTCTCATTCTAGCAGTCTGTGATTTTGTGTGGCCTGGAAATCCAGTTTTCTTTTCCTTTTGGACTTCTAGAAGAGCTCTCACTCAGTTATTTTGACAATTTTGAAATAATACCAAAACCAGCAGCTCCCCACCTATTATTAAAAGCTTTATAAGGTCTAAAAGGGCAGAACCAGAAAAAGGAAGACTGAGTCTAGATTTTTCTGAGAAAATCAGCCTTTATGAGTCTTTTGTCATGTTTCAGAAGAGTACACATGTGCCATCCCTCTGAAAAGCTATCTTAGTAAGTCTGGAGAAGGGGAAGAAGGCCAACTGAAGGAGAGGGGGCTGGGTGGGTCTAAATCAAGGAAAGGACCTCTGTTATGGAGGATGGACACGCCCCAGAAGAGGCCAAGCTCAGAGACTGAGAAAACAGATCCTTCTGTGCCTTACTAGAAATGGGGGAGAGATGTGTGTTTGCCAAATTTAGCGTCTGCTTTAGATTCTAAATATAGACTTTTAAGCTTCCAATGCTTTGTGACTTTGCAAAGACACAATTATGAGCCACTGCCTCCTCTCCCCCTCCCCCTTTCTTTTCTTTTTCTTTCTTTTTTTTTTGGTAAATATTTTTAATCCCTGGGTAGGAAGCAGTTTAAGAGGCCCTATTGTTTGTGTACAATGGGTTTTCATTTGAAAAAAAGACAAATTTATCTGAGTTTCCCCCTTGAAGAGCAAGAGGAAGTGATGTATGATGCTGACTAGAAGCATCACATCAGGTTCAGACTGTGCTCCTTGTTGGGGAGAGGGTCTTACAGGATGAAGCCTAGGGCTTCAGTCCATGCAGAGATACTGAAGAAAGGAAGAAGTGGTTCACTTTCATTTCAGAAAATATTTGGATATTCCAGTTCACTAGTTTCAGAAAACACCTACTTGGCTTTGCTCCAACTAGCTCTCAACAAACAACGTTATTTTGTGAGAACTTTGGGTTCAGTTCCGTGTTTTGAGAAAAAAGAAGTTAGTAGGTTAGATTTCATGCTCTTCAAGGGCAGGGATAATCTTTTACCTTTCTTTGCATCCCTAATATTTAACAAGATGCCTGGCTTAATGGTATCTTTCAGTCATGTCCAATTCTTCCTAACCTCATTTGGGCATCTCTTAGCAGAGATACTGTAGTGGTTTGCCATTTCCTCCTCCAGCACATTTTTACAGATAAGGAAACTGAGTCAAAAATGTTAAGTGACTTGCCCAGGGTCACACAGCTACTAAGTATTTGAGGCCAGATTTCAACTCGGGAAGATGAATCTTCCTGACTCCAGACCCAGTGCTCTATCCACTATGCCCCTAGATGTTTTATCCTAAGGAATCAGATCTTATTCCCTTCTCAATTCTAGTCATTAAACAAAGTTTTCCCCTCCAATGTTTTATTGATGCTCTTATCCATTTTTTTTAACACCACCATTCTATCCTGAAAATAGAAACCTTTCAAGGCAAATAAATAGAATCACAGAAATCAAGTTAATAAGAACATTGACCAAAAAATATTGGAAACTGAAAGGCTGCCCATCAGTTGGGGAATGGCTGGGAATTTTGTGAATTGGAAGGAATGTGATAAAATACTTTTGTGCTCTATAAGAAATAATGAAAAGGATCATTTCAGAGAAATCTGGAAAGACTTCTATGAACTGATGCAAAATCAAGTGAACAGAACCAAGAGAGTAATTTATACTATAATAACAATACTGTAAAGACAAACAACTTTGAAAGAATTAGGAACTCTATTCAATACAATGACCACCTACATTTCCAGAAGACTTATGAAGAAAAACATGCTACCCATGTCTTGACTTTTTTGGGGGGTGGGGACATGACCAATGTAAGAATTCATTTTGCTTGACTGTATTTGTTTGTAAAAAAGGGTTCTGTTTTTCTTACTTTCTTGATGGATGGCAGATGAGAAAGAGAGCAAACAGATCTTTGAAAATAAAATTTAATTTAATTTCAAAAAGCAAAACACTGACCAAGTTGGAAAATGCATGCCTCCTGCCATACCTATAATTTGCCATCTGTTTGCCTCAAGGTGACACACATGCTTGTTCATCAGATCTTTGATGTCAAGATTGGTCCCTGTATTGGTTGGGGTTCTGAATATATAGAAAGGTTCACAGGAAGCCTGGATAGTTTTAATTTTGTTCATATGAAAGTGTCAAAGAGGAGCTTCCATGATAGTAATAACAAGGACTCTTCTTATCACGGTCATGGTAAAAATGGAATTGGAGAATAAGAAAAATTTAAAGTTAGAAGAGACCTTTGTACATAGAATATTGGAGCTAGGTCTAATCTTAGAGACCATCCTATTAAAGCCCTCTCTGATGTCCAAAGAAGGGATGTAACTTGACAAAGATTACACAGCAAATCAGCAACAGAGCTAGAAGCAGAACCCAGGTTCCTTGACTAGCGGTGCATTATTTATTTATTTTTAAAAATCTTCTCTTTCTGTTTATTCAGTTCTAAGGTAGAAGATCTGTGGAGGGTTAGGCAAACAGGGTTAAGTGACTTTCTCAGGGTCATGCAGCTAAAACGTATCTGAGGTCAGATTTGAACCCAAGTCTTCTTGAATCCAGGTCTGGCTTTCTATCTGCTACACTCCCTAGCTGCCCCCAGTGCATTACTTTTTTTTTCCCATTAAACTACATTAAACTCTTTTTACAAATTTCCTCTTATTTGTGGATTTAGAACAGATTTTTTTTGTTGCAAGTAGTTTGGGTCTTACATTATGATAGAGCCAGAGGAAACAGGGCAGATCCTAGATGCTCACGAGGGCATTTCACGCAGATCTGTCATTCACTGGAGCCTGCTACAACCCTGTTTCTTCTGTTTCCTCTCCCAGGTGCCACTGGATGAACGGGTCATCTTCTCTGGGAACCTGTTTCAGTATCTAGAAGACAGCAAGAAATGGCGGAATCGCTTTAGCCTTGTGCCACACAACTATGGGCTTGTGCTCTATGAAAACAAATCTGTAAGTCCTGTTGGAGCAAGGGGCTAGATGGGAATGGGGCAGGGCAGTGAAGGATCTAGGTTCAGGCCCTCTGGTCTCATAGACAGTGGAAGAAGGCCTTAGACTCAAGCCCACCCCCTTTCCTTGGTGTGAGAGCATCATTATAGTAGAAAGTAGTAACTTTGCTATTGCATTTTTATTTGTATTATTATAATAATTTTTAAATTAAAATTTAATTAATTTTTAAAAATTTAGACAATTAACCCTTCCCTTGTGTTTTAGAATTAATGCTATGTAAAGGCAAGGCAATAGGGGTTAAGTGACTTGCCCAGGATCACAGTGCTAGGAAGGAATATGAGGCCAGATTTGAACCCAGTACCTCCCATCTTTAGACCTGATTCTCAATCCACTTTGCTGTTGCCCCTGGTTATGCTATGATTATTAATTCCTGGATCGGAGTTGTCAGGGAAGACTTGTTCAATCCCACTCCGCACCTTAGTTCCCTGCCTGATACCCAGCCTCAGCCTTCCCCTTTTTTTCCCCATCCCTGCCCCAGTATGAACTCCTACCCTAATTGGGCATGTAGCACCCAGTGCCACTGGTGTCATTACCCTGGTACATAGTAAGGGAAAAGGATAGGAACTGTTGTGATTTCACTGGTTCAGGGAGCCTCCTGAGTGAGGAAACTTTGTTTTCCAGTGCAGGTTGGTACTTATGGTCTTAGTGTTTTCCCTAGAACACCCAGAGGTTTAGCAGCTTCTATGGGGGTCACAGAGCTAGTTAGTGTGTATTAAAATGCAGAACTTGAACCCAGGTCTTCCTGGCTTCAAGTTCAGTTCTCATACCACTCTGACTTTTGGCACATTATAAGCACTTAAATGTTTTTTTGACTGACAGATGAGAGTGCACTTCTAAGAAAACAACAGAAAGAAAAAAGCAATTAGGGTTATTATTTTTAAAAAAGCTGACTCCCTCTTCTTTATCTGCATCCCTGGGTAGAGAAGGAGTGGCATGGATAATCAGAATAGACACATAAGCCCTGAATTGATTATTGCCCTTAGTTACTACTTCCTTTCCTACCAAAACCTTCCTCTAAGCAAACTTTTGAGCCTGTTAAACTGTTGAGATCAGCCCCCATGGGGCATGGTGGTGAGGCGGAGGTGTCATGTCCTTTGCTGAGGTAAATGGGATACACAGCCGTGATAAAAATCAGGCTCTGGTTCACTTTATGTAATTTGAAGCTTTATAAAGGAATTTTCAGGTTGGAATACTTCACCTGTTGGGTAGTGGCGCCTATTGACAGAGGGCAAAATGCCAACCCAGCTCTGTTAACACAGTCTTGGAAGGGATTGGAGAAGCCATCTAGTCCAGCATTCTATCTGGTACATGAATTCTGCTATAACTTTTTAGACAAGTTCCTGTCTAACGTCTGCTTGGACACTTTATTGGATGACTTCTCTTCCCCTGATATTTGGCAGGAAGTCATTTATGCTCTTGTCCTCCTTTAACTTTCTCAGTATCCTCAAGAAAAGTACCATTGAGGTTCGATGGGGATACGATTGGGGATGTAGACAATCACCCTAGTGCAAACATCCATAATATAGAAATGGGTCTTGACCAATGACACATGTAAAACCCAGTGGAATTGCTCATTGGCTATGGGAAGGAGGTGGGAGGAGGGGAGGGAAAGAACATGAATCATGGAACCATGGAAAAGTATTCCAAATGAATTAATTAAATAAATAAACTAAAAAAAAAAGGAAAAGACAAAGTACCCTTGTTGGGTTAAGGTGTTGGGAAAGGTTGTTACTACCCTAAGCAGTCAGAATTGCATTATGGGTCTGGGGATTGGGATATGGTTGGGATTTGACAATGGCCCCTTCCTAGGTTGACTTTCTTCTCCATCCCTTCAGGCCTACGAGAGACACACCCCACCCCGAGCCATCATCAACAGTGCGGGCTATAGAATTCTTACCTCAGTGGATCACTACCTGGAACTCGTTGGTAACTCTTTACCAGGTAACATGCTGCCCTTGATGGAAAGAGATGACTCCAGAGTTAAAATACTTCTCTTATAATGGAATGGGTTTGCCCAGAGCTAAGTGCCCCCTCATGACTACTGGCACCCATTTGAAGCAGAGCTGGTTGTACTGAAGGTTACAGGCTAGATGTGGAACAGAGTATGAGTTCAATGGGTTTGATGAGGTTTGAACCCATAATCTTAGCTTCATAAACACTAGGCTCTAACCAAGTGAGCGCCATAGCCAAGGTGACACTTAGTTATGCTACAAGTTTTAGTTTCATCTCCAAAAACTAAAGCAAGGAAAATGAAGGGCCAGAATTCAAAGGAAGAGCAAGAAAAGGAAGTGAGCCAATGTCAGCACCAATTCTGTTGTGTAGTATTCATGGTAAAGGATGTGAGAAATTCATCATTTTTCTTGAATTGTCTTATGGAGTATTAGAACTGGAAGAGAACTTTAAAATCATCCAGTTCAACCATTTGATTAAAACTGAGGAAACAGTGGCTTAAAGAGGGAGAAAATTGCTGCTAGTTAGTGCAAAGTTAGGATTAGAACTCAATATTCCTGTTACTCAGCCAGTGCCCTCCATCTGAGTTTCCCTTTACCTTCTTTTCTTCTTTTTATCATCCTTCCTCCTTCTTAGCCCCTTCTCCCACTTCTACCTTATTTCCCTGAAAATTAAAAAAAAAAACACTTAAGAAAAATTTAAAAAGGTTGTTTGACACTTAAAGGATTGTCTCCCCTCCCTGGGAAATAAGAGGGGCTGTTGTGATCTGTTCCCAAGAGCAAAGTCTCTAGTCTTTTAGGTATAATAGCTCCCTCCTGAAGGGACAGCTGCAGTATGTCTGTGATCAGCCTGAAGTTTGTATAATCTGCCCCAGATCTGTTGTGTCTAAACAAACACCAATGGATTCAAAGGTTCCCCCTCTTCTGGCCTTCCGAGTGAGAGGAATGCTGTTTCCATAGGAGTCTGAGGGGATGAAAAGGTCTTTGTCTAGGATATGGCAGCCTAGGAAAGCCTGGCTTCTGGGGAACTCAGCCCTCACGTAGTAGAAAGAAAGCTGGATTGGGAAGCAGAGGGCCTCAGTTTTGAATACCAACTTTACTACTTAACCACTGATGTGACCGTAGGCAAGCCACTTTAACTTTTCTGTGCCTTGGTTTGCTCTCCTGTAAAATGAAAGAGTTGGAATAGGTGGCCTTTTAGCTCTTAAATTAGTGATTTTCTCCGGGAAGGAAGATTTGTCCTGAGAGAGAAGAGGGTGTGCTTGGCAAGACCCAATCCCATGGGGGAGATGAGTTCTTACAATGAACATTTCACCTTAGTGCTGAAAAAGACTGGTGAATCCAGTTGGATCTCATTGGCAATGGGAGGGTGGGTGCATGGAGGGCCTCAGACCTGCCATGACCCTGAAGGAAAAGCAAAAACCTGGGGCTCCTGGAGTGGGAAAAAATGGGTTGGTTTTCTATTCATGCCTCCACCAATTGGCAATGATCTTAGACCCCAAGTACAGTGGAAAGAATACTGACCTTGGAGTCCTAGGAGCTGAGTAGGAATCCTGGATATGCTCCGTACAATCTCTGGGAGCTTGGGCGTCTCACTTAGCCTCTACTGTCCATTTCCTTATCTGTAAAATGATCGGGTTGGACTAGATGACCTCGGAAGCCCCTTCCAACCCTAGAGCTCTGATTCAATGTCAATGTCTTGCTCTGGGCCACTTATCTGTTGAAAGAGGCTACTCATAATTACCTTCCTTTGTACCTCCAAGGTTGTTAAGATAAAATACGATGTGATCTAGATAGAATCCCTGTAGGAATGTAACAGGATGCCATTATTTCATCTTCCATCAACAGGACCGGCCCCCAAATCTGGTGCTGCTCCAATTCTGAAGTGTCCTACCCAGTACCCCCTGATCCTCTGGCATCCATATTCCCGCCACTATTACTTCTGCGTGATGACAGAGCCCGAGCAGGAGAAGTGGCTGGCTGTGTTCCAGGACTGTGTCCGGCACTGCAACAATGGTGAGTGTGGTCTGGCCAAGGGGGAGCCTCGGTCCCTGAGGGGAGCTAAGGATCCCAGAGAAGTATGCCTGAAGGGAGACATGGAAGGGAATGCGATGTTTGTGAGGAAGAGCAGAAAGTTCTTTCCTCTTAGAGTTTGAGTCAGCAAAATCCCTCAAATTTGAAAAAGTAAATGTGTATTTGTTCCTGAGTTGGGCAATGGGATGCTACCTGGACAAGGAGCCAGGAGACTGAGGTTTAGGGCCACCCAGCCCTGTCAATGAATAGCTGGCTGAGCTTGAGCAAATTATTTTGCTTCTCTGATCCTCATCTTAATGTGATGTAGCAGGAAGTCAAGGAGTCCAAATTCTAGTCTATTATGTTCTTAACTCATTGTATGACCTTAGTTGAGTCACCCTACCTTTCTTGGCCCCTATTTTTTTCCACTGTGAAATGACTACGGATTTCTAAGCTCCCTTCTAGTACCAAGTTTCTGTGATTCTATTATTTTTCCTAATAGTCTATAGGGTCACTGCCTCCTTCCTGGTGAAGAGAGCCCAGTGGTGGCCCAAGTTCTTGGACATTTTACCTGATGATCTACTGTCCTGGAGAAATTCTCATCTTGATTCTGGAAGGGTCGTCCTGGGTTAAACTTTAAATCCATAAAGTTGGAAGAAGGCTTTGTTTTCGACTCCCATTGGCTTAGGGGAGGATGAGAATTAGAGGTGAGCTCATATCTCTGTTGCCTCAGAGGCACACTGATGAGCTCCCTGCTTTCTCTTCCCCTTCCCCCTCCTGTCATGGCATGCCCCTGCACAGGTTATACCATGCATGTCTCTGCAGGCTGGGAACAGAGACTTGACAGGGTTGGGTCCTGGCACAGGGCCCTGGACTCTGGGCATTTACATATCACCCCACCCCATCCTCCCTAATCTTTCGGCCAGTTCAAAAGCTACCTCTTGAGTCCAAGCTGGGCTGGAATTTGGGAGCAGGGGAGTAGTGGGAGGACTTAAAAGACTCCTTGGTGAGAAGGAGGTCATCAATCTCATCTGAATTGCTTCTGCCACCTTGAGCTGGGCATGTTGCCCATCCCACAAAAGGCAGTCTGTTCGACTGTTCCCCTGGGGGCTAGTGGACCATGGGAGGAAAAGGAAGAGGGTCTGGGGCTGGGAGTGCCACGTCTCAGATGCCACTCTCCAGTGACCCGCCCAGGTTCTAGCTGCCTCTTGCTGAGGATACACCCTGTACTCCTTCCCTCCCTCTCTGGCTCTGAACTGTGTTAAAGGTTTCAGGGCCTTGAGAAAAAGCTGTTGAGCAGCATTGAGACCAAAGAGGCTGAAGAACAGCTGCTCCCAAAGCCATCACTGTGTCTAGGCTGTGTGATAATAAGGTGGGTGGACTTTTCTAGGTGTCACCATTATCATCTGTACAGTGAGAGTCTTCACGGTCTTAAAGGAAGCTTGAAACAACTAAAATTAGCTGCTCCCTCAAATCCAGAGTACTTTAGGGAGAAACAAAATTGGCAGAAAATCTATAGCTCTTTGTTAGTGGTCTGGGTAGCCCAGATCTTAGCTTGAATGATGAGGATGTTGGGAAAGGTAGGACCTTGTGGGAATGGATAGCTCTACTGTGTTAAAGGTTGGCTCAAATAATCTATAAGGAGAAATAGGAGGTTGGGGCCAGATCTGAACTCTGACACAGGTGGAATTATTATGCCTTCTCTCCTCTCTCAGGTAGGGATGCATCTCCATCTAGCTATTATCTTTTTATGTTAGATAAGTTAGGGAGCAATCATTCAGGTTCCCAAACAGGATGGTGTCACTAGGCAAGTCAGACATGGAACCATGGTTAGCCAAAGATCCCTCAGATGTGGCAAATCTGTTTTTCCAGTGATACTGATGAAGCCCTTCAGGAGCTCAACCTAAGGTTGGGGCACCAAAGCTGGGCTACCAACCCATTGTTCATTCACAGATTTGCCCCAGGGGTATAAAGAAGAGTAATAAATAGATTTGGAATCAGACTTGGATTCCACCTGCCTACTTTTCTACTACTTGAAATGTCCCTTCTTAGAATATTCATTTCTTCTTCTAGAAATTGATAAAGTTGGACCAGATCATCTCTGAGATTTTTTCCAACTCTAAACCCATGTCCTTTCTGTCTTTAGTTTTGTAAAATGGAAATCTGGATAGTATCATAGCCTTTGAACTGGGAAAGCTCCTGGGACTATTTTGCAACCCAACTAAATTGCCTCAAAGGTTATCATATAGTCACTTCAAGATAATTTCCTGCTCAAAAAGCATGTCTAGGGCTGATTTCTCATCCCAGGTTGGCTTCTTCCTTGCCCTTCAATAGGCATTGGGGATATTTTACCTTTCTGCCAGTTCTGATTCTTAGATAATGTAAACATGTTCATGGTAACCTATAATAATGAGAATGATCTCAACTTTCACATAACACTTAAATCTACAATTCCAGATTCATGATTGATATGGTGGTGAAATGGTTGTTTTCCACAAACCTCTACAAACCAAAAATCTCAGTAAAAGAAATTATACTAAAGTTGAAACCTCAACATAAGAGACAGAAACACCCCACGGGGTTAAAAAAAAAAAAACCCTCTATGAAGTAAGAACTTCAGCATCCCCACTCCCGCCCCTAACCCATTCTACAAGGTAGACACAGGCACTACAAAGTACTTCATCTCCCTTTGCTTCAGGGGCAGCTTTTGGGAACTGTGCAGCTCTGATAGGTAGAAGAAAGAAGGGCAAAAGACTAAAGCGTGAAAATGGAGACAATGACTTATCTTTTGAACTTTTGGTCCTTCAGCCTGGGTAAAAAACCTAGCTTGAAGGGTAGTTTTAGGTGGCTCATTGGATAGAGTTCCAGGCCTGGAGACTGGGAGGTCCTGGATTCAAATCTGGTCTCAGGCACATCCTAGCTGTGTGATCCTATAGGCAAGTTATTTAACCCCAGTTGCCTAGTCCTTACTGCTCTTCTGCCTTGGTACAGATACTTAGAGTCAACTGTAAGACAGAAGGTAAGGGTTTAAGAAAAAAAAAACCCAAAAAACTAATCTAAAAGTAAGTAAGCCTACAAGAGGGCTCATGAATGCAGAAAATAGAATGAGTTAAAAAAAAAAACACAAAAAAAAAATAATCTGACCGGAGCACTGAACAATTGATATACTATGAAGGAAATGTACCAAAATTTGAATTCCCTGATCAAACATATAATTCTGCAGACTCCCTAGAGATCATGGAAAAAAACAAGAAGAAACTCCAGAATAGTTCCAAAGAAAAATTAAATTATTAAAGATATTAGAAATGAAATTATATCTGAATGAAATTAGAGCTCTATAGAGCTTAGAAGATTTAGCAGATATCTTTTCCAAGGAAATAGATCTGAAAGAGAAAGTGACAGGTATGGAACACAAAAACACAGAAGCAGAAGAAAAATTCCAGAAGAGAAGCAAAAGGCATTGATGTTGAACAAATAAACACATGCATCCTATAAAAGCCAAGGTGATTGACCTTAAAGATGGAATATATACAACAATGACATGAGGACCATAGCTCTCCCAGAAGAACGTTAGGATTAAAAAGTCTGAATCATACTGCAAGAAAACTGTCCAGTGCAATGACTTATAGACAAAAAAAACATTGATAAATTGAGTCCTTAGTTGGCCACCAGGACAAAAATAACTGTGCGTGTATATCTCACAATCTCAATAACAAACAAAAATTTTTATAGGCATCTAGGAAAAAAATTTTTCAATATAAAGGTTTGCCAGCTAGAATAGCTCAAAGTTATTTCTCAGTCATAAGAAATCAAAGAAAGGAGAAGTAAGGTATTCCAAAAAACAAATTAGCTCAAGCAAGATCCCAATGATATTGATCTTTTCCCCCCTAAAACCTTTACCTTCTGTTTTTAGAATCCATACTAAGTATTGGTTCTAAGGCAGAAAACCAGTAAGGCCTAGGCAACTGGGGTTACGTGATAGGCCTAGCTAGGAAGTGTCCAATGATATGGATACATTCTTGCACCTCCACCCAAGAAAACCAAAAACCATAAAGCACCCAAAAATGGAGATGAGAAGGTTGTTCAATTTGCAAGCACTCAAATCAACCAAAGCACAAAAAAGTTAAAAGAGGTATAATTTCTAATTTAAAAAACATAAGTTTTGAAATAAACTCCCTCATGTTTATAGACTACAGTCATCCCTCACTCTATCATGGTTCACTTATCGCAGTTTGACTATATCTCGGGTTAAAAAAATTATATATATCTAATTCTGTATTGTGGGTTTTTAAATTAATAATCAATAACTAAATATTATATTTTATAAAGTTTTATTATTAATAACTAAAGCAAAAGAACCGCCTGAATTTAGCTGGTTGCAGGTCCAAGAGGGCATGGGAGGAGCATACATCTACTTAAATACCAATAACGTGATCTCGCCAATGTAGGGATGTAGGAGAGATTATAGGGAATTTTGGGAAATACTAAGGACTTCTAGGGAATTAAGTCAAAAGTTCAAAATCAGAGTTTTTGCTATATCATGGGGTTTTGAGGATGAATACCATATTGTACACAATGGAAATGCAGTATGCCACTACTGCTTGTGCAAGTTTGCCAAGGTGAGATTATACATAGCACACTATTGGCTGATGGGATGAAAGGCGACCAACCACAGTGCTGTGTTCTGTATCCTAGACACTGATTGGCTCAGCGTTTATAAGAGTATGGGGAAAGGTTTATAGGAGAGTGGGAAGGACTTATAAAGCCTTAAAATATATACAAATAATAAAATAAATATAACACTGCTAGTTTGCAGATTTTCATTTATTGCAAGGGTCTTTGAAATGTAACTCCTGTGATAGGTGAGGGGTCACTGTATTTTTAAAGCAATAAAATTTTGGCATAAAATGAAGAACAGAGGCATCAAGGGAGCAGGGGAAGGACTAAGGGGCTAAATATTTCAAGAGAACTTAAAGAATCAGAAGCAAGGAAAGATGATGAGATGAATTAAATTAAAAATATGCACTAAATTCCATGAATTTTCTTGCCTCTATAAATGAATCAACAGGTTTTGTCATTTCTTTTTTTAAACCCTTACCTTCTAGCTTTGTAAGAATTCTAAGACAGAAGAGCAGCAAGGGCTAGCTCTGGGTTAAGTGACTTGCCCAGGGTCACAGGGCTAGTAATTGATTAGGGCCAGATTTTAACCTAGGTCCTCCCATCTCTAGGCCTAGCCCTCTATCCACAGAGCCACCTAGCTACTGCAAATCTTTATCTTTTGTGGGAAGAGATAAAAGAGTGGAAAGTTTTATGATTAGGATGCAGAGGAGGTATGGGTTTGGAGCTGGAGATGCACCCTTACTGAATGATAGGTGAACAATGAGAGAATAATAGTTCCTTTATTCTCTCTACAAGACTGGAAGCTGTAGAAGAAGATAATAAAAGCAAAGGATGGGAAGGATGGGGATGAATCAAGGGGAAAGAACAAATCTTCCGAGAAAGGGGAAGTGTGCCACTAAAGAATAACATTATACCTTGTGACAGTGGGCAAGTCACTTAGCCCCTTTTGCCTAGGTCCTTACCACTCTTCTGTCTTGAAATCAATACTTAGCACTGATTCTAAGACAGAAGGTAAGGTTTAAAAGAATAAAGAAAGAAAAACAATGGGGACATAACTATATCAAAGTTTTCCATTATTGACGTAAATCAAATGAGAATATTTCCAGGACCCAGAAATGTCCCTATCCTAGGGCCTTTGAGAATAGTGCCCCATTTGAGATTGCTTAGACCCTAGCTTGAGAATTTACCTCCCCCCTTGACCTCAGTCACAATTTCTTAAGGCCTATAATTCTTTCCGGAGCCCCATTAGTTTAGGATTCTTGTATATGGGTCTGTTAGCTGAATTTTTACAAGTTAGTAAGGGAATGTTAGGAGCATCTAGATGGCATATTAGATAGATAGAGTACAGGTCTTAGAGTCAGAAGGACTCATCTTTTTTTTTTTAACATTATTTTATTTGGTCATTTCCAAACATTATTCATTGGAAACAACAATCATTTTCTTTTCCTCCCCCTCCCCACACCTCTCCCATAGCCAATGTGTGATTCCCCTGGGTATCACATGTATTCTTGACTCGAACCCATTTCCATGTTGTTGATATTTACATTAGAGTGTTCATTTAGTGTCTCTCCTCAATCATATCCCCTCCACCCCTGTAGTCAAGCATTTGCTTTTCCTCGGTGTTTTTACTCCCACAGTTTATCCTCTGCTTGTGGATAGTGTTTTTTAGATCCCTGCAGATTGTTCAGGAACATTGCATTGATACTAATGGAGAAATCCATTACCTTCGATTGTACCTTCGAGTGTATCAGTCTCTGTGTACAATGTTTTCCTGGTTCTGCTCCTCATACTCTGCATCACTTCCTGGAGGTTGTTCCAGTCTCCATGGAATTCCTCCACTTTATTATTCCTTTTAGCACAATAGTATTCCATCACCAACATATACCACAATTTGTTCAGCCATTCCCCAATTGAAGGGCATCCCCTCATTTTCCAAGTTTTGGCCACCACAAAGAGCGCAGCTATGAATATTCTTGTACAAGTCTTTTTCCTTATTATCTCTTTGGGGTACAAACCCAGCAGTGCTGTGGTTGGATCAAAGGGCAGACAGTCTTTTAGAGACCTTTGGGCATACTTCCAAATTGCCCTCCAGAATGGCTGGATCAATTCACAACTCCACCAGCAATGAATTAGTAGGACTCATCTTCTTAAGTTAAAATTCATGCTCAGTCACTTCCTGACTGGGTAAGTCATTTAACCCTGTTGGTTTCAGTTTCCTCATCTGTAAAATTTGCTGGAGAAGGAAATGGCAAACGACTCTAATATCTTTGCCAAGAAAACCTGAAATGGGATCATGAAGAACTGGACATGACTGAAAGGACTGAGCAACAACAAATGGAATGTTGACTCCTATAGAACATAAACTCCTTGAGAGCACAGACTATATGGACTTTTGGTTTTGGATCCTTAGCATAGTTCCTGATTGTTTATAGTTGTCAAATGAATGAACCAACAAGAAAGAAACCTCTTAGTTCTGTGGCTTAGATTTAATTCTGAATTATTAATGAACTTAATTGTTTCTGAACTTATTTCTGATCAAAAAGCTCAACAGAAAACAGACTTAATAGCCCTTGATTAAGAATCGAATAAGCAACTGAATGCCAACATTGTACTATATTCTCTTCTCACCCATACCCACTTTTAGGTGAAGAAGGTTGAGAACTGCCCTCTAGTAGTGCAGGGGTAGGAGAGTAAGCAAGGATATTTAGCCACTTATATTCAACTCTACCCAACTACCAACTCATTGTGTAGAAGTTCCTAGTAAAAACATTCTTCCTCTACCCTGTAAAATTACAAAAACAAACAAACAAAAAAAAAACGACTATTCCCTCCCCCCCCCATCTCTCTCTCCCTGTCTCTCTCTTTATCTCTCCCTCCCTCTCTTTTTCTCTCTCCTTCTCTCCATCTCTCCTTCTCTTGCTCTATCTCTCCCACTCTCATTTTCACTCTGTTCTCTTTAGCTCTAAGCCCCCAGCTAGAGAAAACATTCTAGCAACGCACCTCAGCATTAAATCTGTCTTTCCATCTCTCTGGTGATGCTTTCCCTCAGTTGCCTCCTCTCTTGCAATCTTGTTAGATATGAGCATTTCCTCAGTAGATTTTGCTGAACTTTTTTGTTGTTGTTACAAGTGGGGCTCAGTGGGAGTTTCTGGAGAACAGCATATGTTGGAAAATGTCTGTAACATAAAAAACAAAGGGCATCAGTAAAACTTTAAATAGAGAAGGTCATTCACTCCACTTCTCAGATAGAGGAAACAGAGGTGTAAACAGAGGCAGAATGTGATATACCCATTGAGCTATACATAAAGATAATTTATGTGTTTTTTTTTAAACTCTTATCTTCTGTCTTAGAATCAATACCAAGTATCAATTTCAAGCTGGAAGAGTAGTAAGGGCTAGGTAATTGAGGTTAAGTGACTTGCCCAGGGTGACACAACTAGGAAGTATCTGAGGCCAGATTTTGAATCCAAGACCTCCCATCTCCAGGTATGGCTCTCTCTCCAATGAGCTACCTAACTGCCCCCAATTTATGTGTTTTCTCTTCTCTCTAAGACAAGAATGAGACAAATCTGGGGAGGGTAAAGGAGGATGACCTTCTAGCTATCCTTAGGGGTACAAGGGAAGTGAGAAGCATGAGGCCACCAAAATCATTGCCTGTTTATTTATAAGCTCCAGGGAAAGTGGGGAAGCTACTTGTTGCCCTTGAGGCTTCTTGTCCTTGATTTGGGAACAGCCTAAGAGCTTCCTTCCTCCACTAGCCCCAGGTATTGGATGTACTGATGCATGTTTTTTTCTAATGTTTAAAAAATCCTACTTGGAGCTTGAGCTTTTTGAGCATAGAATTTAACTATATGGATTTGTATATAATAACACACTACTGAGAAGTGATATAATTTGGGAATAAGAAGCCTAAGAGTCAAGAAAACCCAAGTTGATATCCTGCCTTTTTTAAACACTGAAATTGGCTGGAGAACAACTGGAGAAGTTGTTTAACCTTTTAGGTCCCAAGTAATTGTAAGACTATAGAGCTGCAGAATTCAATGCAGATGAAAGTGGATCTGCATTGATGGAGGGAATTTCTTCACAGATGTTCTCTAGGCCAATCCAATTACAGGTTCAATTAGGTAGCATTTCATTATACTAGTCAAAATCTGAGGACTTTAATGGTATCCACTTCTCCATCTTCACCCTCTTTGGGACTTTTGATTTGGGACTGATTTTTATTTTCAATAAGTCATAGTTACTGGGCTTTATTTTTTTCAAATTTTAATTTAATTTAATTTTTTGCATATAATTTTATACAAAAACAACTTCCAACATTTTAAAAAGAATTTTGAGTCTCGAATTTTCTCTATCCCTCCCCCTTTCCCCAGAGATGGTGAGCAGTTTCATATAGATTTTACATGTGCAGAACATTTTCATATTAATCCTTTTGTTGAAGGAAACAGAAACAAAAAGATTAAGAAAAAAGATGAAGAAAATTTGCTTTGGTCTGGATTCAGATTCCATCAGTTATTGGGCATTCAGGGAGCCCTGCCCTATAGGTTCCATACTGCTTTGGCTATAAGAAGAGTGAGGGGAAGGCGAGTCATAGCATGTTAGAGGTGGGAAGATTCTTAGGGATCCCTCCATCTGGCCCCTTTATTTTTATAAATTAGAAACTGAGGCTCAGAGAAGGTCAAGTGTCCTTCAGAGAAGGTCCAAAGTCACAAAACAAGTTAATGGCAGAGTCAGGGCCCTTGTCTTTTGACAATCTATTCCATATTCTTTTTTTTTTTTAACCCTTACCTTCCATCTTAGAATCAATACTGTGTATTGGTTCCAAGGCAGAAGATCGGTAAAGGCTAGGCAATGGGGGTCAAGTGACTTGCCCAGGGTCACACAGCTAGGAAGTGAGGTCAGATTTGAACCAAAGACCTCCTGCCTCTAGGTCTGGCTCTCCATCCACTGAACTACCCAGCTGGCCCCTATTCCGTATTCTTTACATACTACCTTGCTGCTTTCCTTAATGAAATTTCATCAACTGGGAACTGTGCCCAGCTCTTCTGAGGAGGAGACAAGCATTCTGCCACTGAACCAAATTCTAAAATGAGCTTGCAGCAGCAAAACTGGGTTTTTTGCTTTTGTTTTTTTAAGTCCTCACCTTCCATCTTGAATTCAGTACTGTGTATTGGTTCCAAGGCAGAAGAGTGGTAAGGGCTAGGCAATGGGGGTTCAGTGACTTGCCCAGGGTCACACAGCTAGGAAGTGTCTGAGACCAGATTTGAACCCAGAACCTCCTGTCTCTAGGCCTGACTCTCCATCCACTGAGCTACCCAGCTGCCCCCCAAAACGGTTTTGAAGTGGATACTGTCCTGAGAACTGCTTCCCTCACTCCCTACCCTCAGAGGCAGATTATCCTTGTAGAAGAGACTGAGGGAACCATCAGTACCTTGACCAGACCTGAAACAAGCCTTGGGGAAAAGGGAGACAGGATGGGCGTTGCCCCTACCACCTCTGTTTCAAGAGCTGGAATGTAATGAAACAAGAACCCCAGGCCTACTTATCAAACTAGATAGTGTATGTAAATCATTTTGTTTACTACTGCTGCTATTATTGTTATCATCATCATCATCCCCGCTGGCTGACTTGCTTCTCTCCCTTTCACCACCAGGAGCCATAGGGCCTGAGGATAAGGTAGAGGGGGGGGGGGCTGTCCGGCACCCCCTGCTCTCCGATCCCCCACCCCCAGCAGTGGCCCCTCCCATCCCTGCCCCACACCCCCTGCTCTGCCTGGCCAAGGGCCTGAGGCATCTGGGACTGTGCTGCCTGGCCAGGGATGCCAGCTCGCCCACTCCTGAGCCTTCTCGAGCTGGTGGTTCCCACAGTGCAGGAATCCAGCTGTTTCTTGCCAACACAGCTGGGCTCAGTCAGCCTCCTGCTGCTGTTCTTTTTCACTGGGGGAGGGAAGGGTGGGGTGGGGAGATGGACCCTCCAGAGCTAAGGGGACCTGTTTGGGCTGGGGGCGGTGATGGAGGGAGTGGGGGTGTTGAATCACTTCGCAGTAATCTCAGTGGGACTGAGGTTTCTGAAACACAATGAGTGTTTCCCCTTTTCTTCTCCTTCCTTGCATGTGGCTTTCAAACCATGTGTTGGGGATGACTCAGCCATAGCCTTATTTGGTTTTTCTTTTTAACCACTCTCTCCCCAAGGTCGGGTTTGGCAACTTCCTGCCTTTCCTGTGTTCTTGGTTCCTTGGGCTTTGGCCCAGAGAATCCCTTCATGATGGGAAAAGGAGGGTCGTTAAAGTTCTGACCCGCTCAACAGAACCATCCTGTTGGGTAGTGGGTCTGCCTCCAGGGGCTCTCTGTTCTCTCTGTGGACAGAGAAGGTGGGGAGAGAAATTCCTCACCACTCAGAGCCGTGTGGTTTTGAAGGGAACCCCAGATGAGCAAGATGTGGGCCCCTGGCCTTGGCATTGACACAACTCACTGCTGTACAGTACAGCTGGCGTGTGTTAAGCACCTACTGTGCGTCCTGCCCTTTCCTGATTCTGCTCACGGCGCCAGAATACTCTCACTCCCCCAGCATGTGAACCTCACGCTATTTTAGACTCCTCCTCCCTCTCGCTCCTACCATAGCCACTTAGTCACCAACTTATGTCACTTCTTCTGCAATTTTTCACATCTATCTCCTGCCTTCTGTGCCTATTTCCACTACCCTGGTTCTGGCTCTGTACAGTTCTAGGCACTGGGAGAATTAAACACTTTTGCTAAGAATAGCCAGTAGTAAGGCATCTAGGTGGCTCAGTGGAAAGAGAGACAGGCCCAGAAATAGGAAATCCTGGGTTCAAATCTGGTCTCATTGATCAATTGATATGAGCATCCAAAATATTCAACAGTAGGGGGAAGCTGGGTGGCTCAGTAGATTGAGAGCTAGGCCTGGAGACAGGAAGCCTAGGTTTAGATCTGACCTCAGACACTTTCTAGCTGTGTGACCCTGGGCAAGTCACTTATTCCCCATTGCCTAGCCCTTACCACTCTTCTGCCTTGGAACCAATATACAGTATTGAAGGTAAGGGTTTAAAAAAACAAAACAAAACTAGAAGGAAAGATGAATACTAAACCCCCTCAAAGATATTACAAAGCTTTCTTAATAAATATTTTTTTAAAGGTAAGGGTTTAAAAAAAAGAAAAGTAAAAGAAAAATATTTGACAATAGACACTATGGCTTGAAATGAAAGGAAGAAGGGGGTCAGTGTGAGCTAGTCAGAGGAGCCTTCATGGAAGTAATGGGACTAAAGGGTTAATAAGGTGATTTCATCTGTATACTATCTTCTTTTTCTCTGTATGTGGAAATGCTTGTTATTTGGTTTTATAAGCATTTGGAATAATAAATAAAATTTTGGGGAAAAATTAAAGAGTGAATAAGATTTCATGAAGAAAAGATGCAGGGCCTGGGAAGCATCGAAAGCCAATCCTGAAGGGCCTTTGGAATTTGGCATGTATAGACCCTTCTGGAATGGAGGGTTAGGGAGCAAGCAGAAAGATGAGTTTAAGAAAAGTAGATGGGAGCCAGATGATAGAGGGCTTTGAATTGGTGGAGTTCAGACTTTTCCTATAGACAGTGGAGGATGTCTGAAGGTGTTGGAACAGGGGAGGTGTATGACCCAGTGGGGAGGATTGGGAGATATACCTGGCAGGAAGTACCAGAGGTGGGGAAACCTAGGGCAGAGATTTCAGTTCGGAGATTATTTTCATAAAATTGATAAGGAGCACAGCTGGATGGCTCAGTGGATTGAGAGCCAGGCCTCACACGTGACCTCAGCCCCTCCTAGTGTGTGATCCTGGAAGTCACTTAACCCCATTGCCTAGCCCTTGCCACTCTTCTGCCTGGGAACCAATACACAGTATGATTCTAAGGGAGAAGGGAAGGGTTAAAAAATAAAAAAGGTAATGAGGCCTAGGACCAGGGTAGTAGTTCCTGTCTGGGCCATGAGAGCATGGAAAGCATGAAACAGACTTGAGAGATTACAGAAGAATTGATAGGACTTGGTGGGACAGAGAGAAGGGGAGGAATCCGTATGACTTGAGGTTCTAAGCCTGGTGACTGGAATATGGTGGATACTATTAGCAGAACTAAGGAACTAAGACATGGGGCTGCAAGATAGGACTCCTGACCCTGAGCTCTTTCTTTTTTGACTCAGACCAGAATCCAAGCTGAGCCTAGACCAGTTCTCTCAATGTGTGTCTTCCCTGCTCCCTCGGTTGATGGATGGAACCCCGAGAAACACTCCTCAACTATTAAAATAATTTGATCTTTCTCTCTCTTGGACAGGCATTCCAGAGGATTCCAAGGTAGAGGGCCCAGCATTCACTGATGCCATCCGCATGTACCGTCAGTCAAAGGAGCAATATGGTACCTGGGAGATGCTCTGTGGAAATGAAGTGCAGGTGAGGCCAGCAGAGACCTTGGGGGGAGGGGGGAAGGCAGGACTGGTGACTGTATTTGCACCAGCTGAGAAGAGATGTAGTGCAGATTTCAGAGCAGGGAGAATGGTATGAGGAAAGAATAACCATTAATGGCTTGCTATCGGCATGGCCGAAGGGTCTCCAGCGGAATGTCACAGGGATTTGTGCTTGGTCTCGTGCTATTCAATATTGTCATTAACCTGGATAAAAGGCATAGAATTTGCAGAAGACACCAAGCTGGAAGGGATAGTTCAAATACACTGAATGAGAGGGAGAATCCATTTAGATCTCAGTAGGATAGAAAATTGGGCAGAATTTAATAATTATATTAGAAGTATCCATTGTAACAGCAGTAAATGTAAGGTTTTGAATTAAAAAGCATTAAGTTTCCAAGCATAAATCTAAGGAGGTATGCTTGGAAAGCAGTTTGTTTGGAAACCTGGGCATTTTAGCGGCCTACGTGGTCCAACAGTATTTGTGTGTGGTCCTGGGATGCATTGAGGAAAGCCCAAGAGACGGTGATCCCACCGGCTCTGCCCGGGCCATCCATATGCTCCTTGGGTAATGGAGATTAGGAAGGGCATTGATAAGCCACAGGAGGGCAATCAGGATGGTGAATGGCCTAGTGCCCGAGTGAAAGGACTCAGAAAGGAGGAGACCACTGTCTTCAAGTATTTGAAAAGTTGTCATATGAAAACAATTAGATTTTTTCTATTTGGCCCTAGAGATGAGAACCAGGGGCAGTGAATGGGAAGAAGTTGCCAAGAGGCAGATTTAGGCTTAAATGTCAGGGAAAACTTCCTAACAATTGGAGCTGTCTAAATTCAGATGTGTTGCTTTGAGAGGTGGGTGAGGGGGACTCCCCCACTGAGGAGGTCTCCGAGCAGAGGCTGGATGGCCGTTAATCGCCTTCGTTGTAGCAAGGATTCTCCTTTTCAGGCGTGTGATGGGAATAGCGAGTTGTTGCAGTCCCTTCCAAATCTTAAAATTCTGTGACTATGTGATACATGAAAGGAAATCATGTGAGGGGGACCAGAATGGCAGGGTGGGCCAGATAGAAGTTAGTGGGAAGCCACTGGTGATGTCTGAGGAGAATAAAACCTTTACATTATTAGGAGAATTGGAGCCGCTAGGTGGTGCAGTGTGTTGGGCCTGGAGTCAGGAACATTCATCTTTCTAGTTCAAATCTAGCCTCAGACACTTATTAGCTATGTGACCCTGGGCAAGTCACTTAATCTTGTTGGCCTCAATTTCCTTATCTGTCAAATGAGGAGAAGGAAACGGCAAACTACTCCAATATCTTTGCTAAGAAAACCCCAAATGGAATCAGAAAGAGTTAGACATGCCTGAAAAATGACTGAACTAAGCCAGACATATGGTGATGGGTCGAGGGCCTGTTCTATTTCCAGCTGAGCTTCAGTCAGTCAAAAAACACTTAGTAAGTGCCAGATGTGCCAGATACTATGCTAAGTACTGGAGATACCATAAAATATTCCCCCTTCTCCCCCCCCCCAAAAAAAACCCAACAACAACAAACCACAACTGGTCCCTGCCCACAAGGAGCTCTATTTCTAATAGGGAGAGAGACATCATGCAAATAACAAATAATGTACATACAAGATATCTTCAAAGAAGGAAATCTTAGGAGGAAGGCAGTCAGGTTGCAGAAGACCAGAAAAGATCTCCTGCAGAAAATAGAATTCATGTTGAGTTTTGTTTTGTTTTTTAAGTATCAGTTCCAAGACAGAAGAGTGGCAAGGGCTAGGCAATTGGGATGAAGTGACTGGTCCAGGGTTACACAGCTAGGAAGTATCTGAGGCCACATTTGAACCCAGGGCCTCCTGACTCCTGAACTGAGGGCTGCCTGATTCATGCTGAGTCTCGAGGGAAGCAGGGGAACCAGTGGGTGAAAGTATAACTATTCTAGGCATAGGGGCCAGCCAGCAGCAAGGCACGCAGTCAGAAGATGGAGCAATAGCCAAGAAGGCAGGTGCTGATGGATTGTGGAAGGGAGTCAAGAGGAAGAAGACTCACATTCTTGGACTGTCTTTTTCTCTGAGACTTTGCCTCTCTCCATCCAGATCTTGAGCAACCTGGTGATGGAGGAGCTGGGACCTGAACTAAAGAATGCTATAAGCCCCCGGATGAAAGGCAAACCCCAGGAGAGGCAGCGGCAGTGGATACAGGTGGGCACGGAGCAGCTTTGTGCCCTTGAAAGGGCCTGTAGAGTCTTGTCCTTCTAAATGGAACTTCTAAGGAGCTCACTGAAGGCCTCTCTCACCTTCAAACATTGAAACCCGACGTCTTTCTCATTCCTCTGAATCCTTCTTGCCCAGGTGGAGCTTTCTCCCGAATGTTGCTTTTCCTTCAGCCTGGGAGCCTGTGATATATTACTTGGGCATTTTCCACCATGAAAACCTGACCTAAACGCTTCTAGAGGAACAAGGCCCAAGTCTTTGTTGCACCCCTTCACCCTGAAGTGCCAAGGATTGTGTGGGGATATAGTAGTATGGGGATATGGAAAATGCAGGGTGGGACTGCATGGGATTCTTTGCAGGAACTAGAAACCACCTTCACCTCTGTGCAGAGGGAGAAATAGGAACGTCCCTAAGGCAGTCCTTGGAGGGGAGAAGTGACTGTCTTTTTTTCTCCCATAGATCTCAGATGCTGTGTACAGGATGATTTACGAGCAGACCCAAGCCCACTTTGAGGCCGTGGCTGCCAAGTGTGAGATGGCCCGGCCAGCCATGGAGAGCGTCATCCGCACTGATATGGACCAAATCATTACCTCCAAAGAGCACTTGGCCAGCAAAATCCGAGGTACAGCAGCTTTGTTGTGAGGATAGGACTGCTGTGAGTTCCACAGATTCTGCACATAGAACCCCCTCACTCCATCCTTGCCACTCCCCAAATCCTTAAATTCCGAGGGCCTCAGGAACCCGATTATCACATTGCCACTGTGTTAGGGGCCAAACTGAAATGTTGAAAGACCTAGAAGGCATTTAGTTCCTAATTTTGGAAGGGTCATCTTTTTTGTGGGCTTATTTCATATCATGATACTTTGCTGTACTTCCTAATTCTGGGTAAATTCTGTATCTTGAAAATCCTGAAGTTTTTTTTAATGTCCATGGATCAAAAAGTCCCTGGTAATAGGACCAGGAATCTAGAGCCACAGGGGATCCCCATCTTTTTCAACATCCTCACTTTAAAGATGAGGTCCAGGAAGTGGAGTGATTTGTCCACAGTCACACAGGGAGTAAATAGCAGAGCTGGAATTTGAACTCAGGTCCTATGACTCTAGGACCAGGTCTAACCTTACTAATATTTGGGACTTTTTATGCCAAGAAAGTCAGTGAGTGATTCTCTAAAGAGTAGATGTATTCTAAGAAAGATCTTGAAGGAAGGATAGGGGGAAGGCATTCCAAAGGGAATCAAATTACTTTATTTGCTTGAGTAAATTCATATCTGCAATCTACCAGTGAAGTAAGAAAGGACTAATGCCAACTCTTCCTTCCTTCCTTCCTTCCTTCCTTCCTTCCTTCCTTCCTTCCTTCCTTCCTTCCTTCCTTCCTTCCTTCCTTCCTTCCTCCCTCCCTCCCTCCCTCCCTCCCTCCCTCCCTCCCTCCCTCCCTCCCTCCCTCCCTCCCTTCCTTCCTTCCTTCCTTCCTTCCTTCCTTCCTTCCTTCCTTCCTTCCTCCCTCCCTCCCTCCCTCCCTCCCTCCCTCCCTCCCTCCCTCCCTCCCTTCCTCCCTCCCTCCCTCCCTCCCTCCCTCCCTCCCTCCCTCCCTCCCTCCCTTCCTTCCTTCCTTCCTTCCTTCCTTCCTTCCTTCCTTCCTTCCTTCCTTCCTTCCTTCCTTCCTTCTTCTGCCTTAGAATCAATACTAATTATCAGTTCCAAGGCAGAAGAGTAGTAAGCGCTAAGCAATGGGAGTGAAGTGATTCACCTAGAGTCACACGGCTAGGATGTATCTGAGGGCAGATTTGAACACAGGACCTCCCAGTCTCCATGCCTGGATTTCTTTCCACTGAGCTGCCTAGCTGCCTCTAAAGCCAGCCTTTAGCAGCTATTCTCCAGACACACCTCCAGCCCCAGGAGTTCTTTTACCTGTTCTGTGTGATGGACGTCTGGCAGTGAGAAACCCCTGGGTCACTTCTCAGAATGTTTTTAATTGCAAAAAAATTTTTTTAAATTACAAAGGAAATCATCTTAGGGGAGGATTGTGCTGTTTTTTATTGCATTTTCAATATAATCTGTTTACAAAATAGCTCTTGAAAAATACAAGGAGTACAGATACTATAAAACAAAGCAAACTCCAGTCATGAGACACTATGTCCATCAAGCAAAAGGAACAGTCTGAGCTCCAGATTATGAAAACTAGGATTAAAAAGGCACTGTACAGAAAAATTCCAAATTTCCTGCTTGGAAAAACTTGAGTGCAGTTACATGAAATGTTTAATAAACTGAATTTTATTTTCCCCAATGTATAAACAAAATGATAAGATTAAACGTGTGCCTGGCAATTTCTATCTAAACTCCACAGCTACACAAAATCCACAGACACCTTGTATGCTTCAACTGTTAATATAATCATCTGGAAATCAATTATTTTGAAAAACAGTTATCAAAATTTTAAAAAACAAATTCATGGATCCCTAGTTAAGGTCCTCTGTTCTTGCCTTATGTGGTTCTGGGAGAAGGAACGATGAGTAACTGGGACTTGGTGGAGGGGGCGGTGTGTTTGGGGAATACAGGTTCAGGAGGAATGAGACATTGTTCTGTTCTCTCTATTCTGCATATTCTAGCACTGCCTGAATTTTGATGAATCTCATCTCATTTTTCTTGGCCTAGCCTTCATCCTCCCCAAAGCTGAGGTCTGTGTCCGAAACCACGTGCAGCCATACATCCCCTCCATCCTGGAAGCCTTGATGGTTCCCACCAGCCAAGGCTTCACTGAGGTTCGAGATGTCTTCTTCAAGGAGGTCACGGACATGAACCTGAACGTCATCAATGAGGGAGGGATCGATAAGCTTGGAGAGGTATAAGCTCATGGAACCCAAATATCTGGCAAATGCTCCATCTTTGGGAGGGTCACAGAGGCAAGGAATGTCACAACTGGAAGGGGCCTTAGAATAGAGGCTAGTAACACAGAATTACAGATCCTGGGGCAAGGCTTGTGGGGAGAGGTTGGGGCCTTAGAGAACATAACACGGAAGAGGGTGGAATGTTTTTCTTGCAGAGGATATGGGAAATTTGGGGGGGAAAGCATTAGTGCTATGAGAACTGGTTTGTAAATCTGGCCCAGCCACCAACTTGCCTTGTGACTTTGGATGGGTCATTTCCTCTCACTGAGTCACAATTTCTCATCTATAAAATAATGGAATTATAATAGATAGTGTCTGAGCTAGATTATATAGCATTTTAAGGTTTGCAGAGTGCTTTTCAGGTATTTCACTTGAATCTCAACAACTCTGGAGGTAGGTGCTATTATTGTTCCCATTTTACAGATGAGGAAACTGAGGCAAAAATAAGATTGCTCAGGGTCACATACTTAGTAAATACCTGGAGTAGGATTCGCACTTAGGACTTCCTGATTCTAGTTGTAGCATTCTGTCCATGGTGCCACCTTATTGCCTTTTCCACCGACATTCTGGGGGTTCAGGTTGTGTGAGATTCTGGTGGTCTACATCTGTCACATTTTGAAACTAAGCAGCCGAGAGTCAGAGTGGTGGAGAGTGTCAGATGCTGCCCTGAGGAAGGCAAAAGCATCACACTCAGGGCCCTTTTGCCTTCCCAGTACATGGAGAAGCTTTCCCAGCTGGCATACCACCCGGTCAAGATGCAGAGCTGTTACGAGAAGATGGACCAGCTGAAGCTTGAGGGCCTCCAGCAGCGATTTGATGTCTCCAGCGCATCTGTATTCAAACAGAGAGCCCAGATCCACATGCGGGAGGTAGGAGCCTCAGAGACTTAAATCCCGTCCCCAATTCTCCCTCCCTGTCTTTGGAGCTTTAGAGAACAGAGAACAGCCGAGACTAGAGCGGCACGTATCTCCAGGTATCACCCCGGGGTAGTGATGCTTGGGGGCTACTTAGTCCGGGCACCATTTTGCTGCCCAGCACTCTGCTCCGAACAAGGAGAGGAGGACTAGATATCCATGTGATTAAAAAGATAAATACCGGTAACCAGACTTTAATCAGGTGCTTCCCCCACCCCTGAAATAAACAGTCGCCCTCTTATTGTCCCCAAGGCAGCAAGGCAAAACTCATGTTGGCCTCTCTGTCCACTATTCCAACCCACCCATTCTGGGCAATGCATTGCTGCTGGTAGAGAAGGCCATTACATTCAATTGTGCCACAATGTTCTCTGTGTACAGCGTTCTCCTGGTTCTGCTCCTCTCACTCTGCATCAAGTGTGAAGTCTTTTCTGATTCCCTTACCCACACACACATTTGCTAATGCTTCCTCCTCACCAAAAATTATTCTCTCTCTGTCTCTCTGTCTGTCTGTCTGTCTCTCATCCCCTCTCCTTTCCTCTCTCCCTCCCTCTCTCTGTCTCTCTGTCTCTCTGTCTGTCTGTCTCTCATCCCCTCTCCTTTCCTCTCTCCCTCTCCCTCCCTCCCTCTCTCTCTCTCTCTCTCTCTCTCTCTCTCTCTCTCTCTCTCTCTCTCTCTCTCTCTGTGTCTCTGTGTGTGTGTGTGTGTGTCTCTCTCTCTCTCTCTCTCTCTCTCCCTCTCTCTCTCTGTCTCTCTCTCTCTGTCTCTGTCTCTCTGTCTCTCTGTCTCTCTGTCTCTCTGTCTCTCTCTCTCTCTCTCTCTCTCTCTCTCTCTCTGTGTCTGTGTGTGTGTGTGTCTCTCTCTCTCTCTCTCCCTCTCTCTCTCTGTCTCTCTCTCTCTGTCTCTGTCTCTCTGTCTCTCTGTCTCTCTCTCTCTCTCTCTCTCTCTCTCACACACACACACACACACACACAACCGTTTCATTTTCGGTTTTCTGTCCTTAGCATCTAGCATAGTCCAGGGCATATCATAGGTGCTTAATAAATGCTGATAAGTTGATAACTAGGGCTGCCCTATATTAGAGTTTCTTTTTTTCTTTTTAATTTTTTAAAATTAAAACCCTTACTTTCTGTCTTAGAATCAATACATAGTATTGATTCTAAGACAGAATCGTGGTAGGGGCTAGGCAATGGGGGTCAAGTGACTTGCCCAGGGTCACACAGCTGGGAAGTGTCTGAGGCCAAATTTGACTTCCCAGCTGTGTGACCCTGGGCAAGTCACTCAATTCCATTGCCTAGCCTTTACTGTTTTTCTGCTTTGGAACTAATACACAGTATCTTTTTAAAGAGAGATGTTAAAGATTCAAAAAAACATATTTATGAGTTGAGAGGCTAGAATTCAAGGAAATATGATTTCCCTTAGGTCTGGTATCCCTTAAGATTATCCCTCCTTTCTTCTCTTATACTCTCTCCTTTTCTCCTTTTCCTTTTATAGCCAAGCCTGGCTCTCCAGACCTCCATGTAAGCATTACATTGTTTATTAGGTCATCACAACTAATGCCTTCCACCATTTGGGTGTGATGCCCTGCTCCCTACCCTCCCAGCAGCCTCCCTTGTGGGGACCCTTTACTCCCACCCATCTCCATAAAGGGCTTGAGTGAAAGACAGGAGGTGGTAGTAAGGAAGACTGAATCCTGGAAAGGAGGGACTCAGACATTCTGAAGTTTTAGTCAGTCAACAAGCATTTAAAGATTTACTGCGTCCCAGTCACTACGCTGAGCCTTGACAAAAGGACCCCAAACAGTCTGCCCTCTGGGAGCTTACATGCTAATGGGAGGGACAACAGCTAAATAACTGGTTTGGAAGGATTGTCAGAGTGGTTTCAGCTGTTGCTGCTTCCAAGCCGCCATCTTGGCTCTACCCCAATTCAACAGCTAAATAATTGGGTGTATGTAAGACCTACAGAGCAACTGAGAGGTCATCTGAAAGAAGAAGATGTTAGTAACTGAGGAGAATCAGAAAAGGTTTCCTGCACAACCTGGGCTTTGAGCTTAGGCATGGGGGAAGTCAAGGAAACTGCCAGGAAAGGCATGGACGGGGAGAGGACATCAGCCGGCAAGGAACTGAAGGACTAAACAGAACTACTTCCTCAGTGAGGGGAGAGTGTCCATGGCCTCTCAGTAACTCCTTCTCCCTGGGCCCCGTGCTTCCCTCCTTAGCAAATGGACAACGCCGTCTACACCTTTGAGACGCTTCTGCACCAGGAGCTGGGGAAGGGCCCCACCAAGGAGGAGCTGTGCAAATCCATCCAGCGCATCCTGGAGCGCGTGCTGAAGGTAAGGGAGAGGGGCTCCCTCCTGGCCCTGGTGGAAGATCCCTCCACACGCATCGGCCCTAACCAGCACTCTTACTCTCTGGCAGAAATACGACTATGATAGCAGTACGGTGCGTAAGAAATTCTTCCGGGAAGCCTTACTGCAGATCACCATCCCATTCCTGCTGAAGAAACTGGCCCCTACCTGCAAGTCGGTGAGGCTCCAAGCCAGGCGTCTAGATGTGGGGGCTGGGGAGAGGGTCTGAGGGGGGGGTAGACTCCTGGCGATCGCCTCCTTCAGCTCCATTTTAAAGATGAGTTCAGTTGGCTCCGAGAGAGGAGGTCACTCACCCTGGTCACACAAACACTAAGTAGTAGAGTTGTCCATCATTAACTCTCTTAGCCGAATTGCCCAAACTATAGCACGGAATTTGTTAATGTCTGAAATTATAGAATCATAGAGTATTGGTTATTGTTGATGAAAAGAATTTTTTTTGGAAAATAAAAACCTTTCCCTTCTGGAGTAGAATCAATACTAGTATTGGTCCCAAGGCAGAAGAGCAGTAAGGGCTGGGCAGGTAGCTAGGAAGTGCCCAAAGCCAGATTTGAACCCAAGAGCTCTCCGTCTCCAGGCCTGGCGCTCTGTCTCCTAAGCCACCGAGCATCTTACAGTGTCAGTGAGGAAGGGACCTTGGAGATGGTCTAGTTCAATGCCATTATTTTCTAGTTGGATAAAAAATTGAGGCTCGCACAAATGAAGCCCAAAGTCATAGCGCAAATCAGTCATACAAGAAGGCCTGGAACCCATGTGTCTGACTCTCAGACGAGGGCTCTTTCCTCTGAACCTGCTGCTCCATGCTTGCTTTCCTCTGTGCCACCTCAGTGGCAGGTTCTGCCTGACAGAACCAGAGACCTAGAGGGAGCAAAGAGACAACACGGAATGTTCTTTGGAAACACTTGGGACATCTCAGTGCTACCCCAGGGTAGGGGCCCCGGACTATGCTGAGCCGACACACTGGCCATGCATGGACCCAATCTGCCTCATGTCTTTCCTTTTCAATGTCCTGTTGATGTTATCTTCTTTTCTTATATCACTACCATTTTCCAGTCACTCCAAATGATCCACTTTCCCCCCAATAGAACCCTTCCCTTTAAAAAAAAATTTTTTTTTTCATAATAGCCCTTACCTTCAGGCTTGGAATCAATACTGTGTATTGGTTCCAAGGCTGAAGAGTGGTAAGGGCTAGGCAATGGGGTTGCCCAGGGTCACCCAGCTAGGAAGTGTCTGAGGTCAAATTTGAACCCAGGACCTCCCATCTCTAGGCCTGGCTCTCCATCCACTGAGCTACCCAGCTGCCCCCCTTTCCCCTTTTTTTAAAAACCCTTATCTTCCACTTTAGAATCAATACTACCTATTGGTCTTAAGACAGAAGAGCAGTACAGCTAGGCAATTGGGATTAAGTGACTTGCCCAGGATCACACAGGTAGGAAGTATCTAAGGTCAGATTTGAACTCAGGACTTCCCATCTCCAGGCCTGGCTTTCTCTCCACCTAGCTGCCCCTGAATCCTTCCCTTTTAGCATAAGTGCATTCAAGCAAAGGTAACACATGGGTCCCTTGAGGAAATATATGCCAACATCTATACAGAGAATCCATCACCCAGTCTGCAAAGAGGCAGGAGGAACATATCATTGTCAGACCTCTGAAGTCATCATTGGCAACTCCATCGATCTGGTGCCCAGGTCTTCAGTGCTGATTTCCTTGATGTTGTTGTTTTCGCTGGGTTCAATTTCCTCCACTGCACGTTGATTCATACAAGTCTTCCCGAGTTCCTCTGGACTTTCCCTATTCTGTAAGATGCAGCAACAGCCCAGCATGCTCATTCACCACAACGCGGACTCTCCTTTCCATCCCTGCAGGAACTCCCCAGGTTCCAGGAGCTGATCTTTGAAGACTTTGCCAGATTCATCCTGGTGGAGAATACATATGAAGAGGTCGTGTTACAGACGGTCATGAAGGACATCATGCAGGGTAAGGGATCTACTGGCCCAGGACGAGCCGCTGGCCGGCTCTAGTGGCTTGTCCCAATGGCCCCCACACACACCTGGGAGTTTGCGTTTCCCTAGGGAGGAAGTCTCGAGTTTGGGAAGGCCTTGGCACTACCAGGCAGACTTAGAGCCTCCAAGTCTGTCGACCAGAGACGGCAGAGAAATGAACTTCCTCCCTCTCTGCCGGCTCCTGGGAGACAGACTGCCTGGTGACATCTCTTCTATGCTTGTCTTGAACTGTTAAATCTTCTGTTGTTCTTGAGCTTTTCGTGGCTGCTTTCGCCTGCCTTACCTTCTAGCATAGAGGAGAGTGGGGTGGCATGGGAGAGAGAGCACCAGGCCTGGAGTCAGGAAAACCTGAATTTAAATCCTGACTCAGACACTGCCTAGCTGGGTGACCCCCCCCCAAGTCTGCCTTAGTTGCCTCCTGTATAATGGGGATAATAATAGCCCCCTCTCTCTCTCAAAGTTATTATGAAGATAAAATGAGACAATGTTGTAAAGCACTTTTCAAAACTTGAAGCTCTCTATCAATGATATTTTTAAGACATTCGGTTCAGGAAATGGCTGGGTGGCTCAATGGATTGAGATCCAGGCCTAAAGATGGGAGCTCTGGGGTTCAAATTTGGTTTTAGACACTTCCTAGCTGTGTGAGCCTGGGCAAGTCATTTAACCTGCATTGCCTAGCCCTTTCTACTCTTCTTCCTTGGAACTAAAGTACAGTATTGATTCTAAGATGGAAAGTAAGGGTTTAAAAACAAAACAAAACAAAAAATCTTTAAGTTCATTGAGGAAAGAGGTCTTAAGTTGGTAAGGCAAGGTGATTAAGAAAAAAGAAAGTAAATGGATGTGGATATTTTTATTGAAAGAAGGGAAAGGAAGTCAGGTGTGCATATCTAGTAGTTGTTGAGAGAAGGGAAATAAAAGGTCATTATAGGAGAACAAAAATGAAGAATGATCGTATAGACCCCTTGGAGCAGAGGTAATGAGCCTAGCATCTGCCCTTGCTCCTTCTGGTGGGCCCCATGCTCTGTCCTCTACTGAAGGTGCTCAGGGATGCACCAGGACCTCCCGGTGCCACGTGCCCTTTTAGCAAAGGGTCAGGATGAAAGCTCAGCCCCGTCACCTTTATCACACTCTAATATCTGAGAGTGCAAAGGTGAACAAAGATGAAAAGGGGGTGGAAAGTCCAAGAATGGAAGAGCAAGAAGCATTTGGCTGGTGCTTGAATGGCATGTACAGTAGTCATATTTCTGACCCAGCCAAGTGATTGCTGCTTTCATGAGATGGGCTCCCTTCCCAGGGAAAAGGAAGAGAGTTGTGAAGGAGCTTATGGAACGCTTTTCCACCCAGAGTTGGAAGATAGAATTCTGTCTCGAAGATGAGGAAGGGAGGGAGGGAGAGAGGACTCCCAATCTCGTGTGGCTAAGAATCAAATTTAAGGCTCTTTGTAAAGAGGGATGCTGGACATCATTCAGTGTCAGAGGAAGAAGAGAGACTTCCTCCTGAAGGAATCTGAGGCAGCTACTTACTGACCTGATAAACGTGATAGAAAAGTGTATTGTCTTCCTAAATGACATGAAAGTGCCTAGGACAGTGTAGTGAATCAAGTATTGGGCTGGGATTCAAACTCAAAGACTTGAGTTCAAATGTCAGCTCAGACACTTGGCAGCTGTGTGACCCTGGGCAAGTCACTTAACCCTGTTGGCCTCAGTTTCCTCATATGTCAAATGAGCTGGAGAAGAAAATGGTAAAGCACTCCAGCATCTCTGCCAAGAAAACCCCAAATAGGGTCATGAAGAGTTGGACGTGACTGAAATGGCTGAACAACAAATTCATGTTTGTTATCATTTTTCTTATAGAAAACTTCTTAGGATTTGGCAAAAATAAGTGGTTGTTGCTATCCCCTTTTGGTGATTCATCTGGGCACAAATGATATCCCCATACATCGAGTGGAAAGCATTGGCACTGACCATAAAGTCTTGGGCAAGAAACTAAAGAACGTAGGAGTCCTGAGAGTGTCTTCATAGCTTTGGCCCTTTCCAGGCAAGGGATTTAGAAAAGAAAAAGCTGACTGGAGAGAGGTGAACAGCTGCTTAAGAAGATGATGTCTGAGAAGAGGATTATGATTTCTGGCTCACGTCTTAAAATACAGGAATATGACAGGCTTCAGGACAAGGAAGGCACGTAGCTAACTAGGACTTCTCAGAATTGCCTGGGCTCTGACAAAACTAAGCACACAAGCTTTTGACCAAAAAGGAGAGGAAAAAAGGGAAACTAACTATAATAGAGAGAAGCTACAATGCAGGGAGAATAGCTATTGTAGACTCAGATTGTCTCACAGGAGACAGGAATAAAGCCCATAGTGTCAAATGTCTATCCCCAAATACATACCATTTGGGCAACAAGAAAAAGAAACTAGAAGTCCTAATGCAAGGAGCCATTTCACCCCATAAAGATCTCTCAGACTTGGTGTGATGAGGCCAGTGACTGAGGCACTTTATTCAAAAGAACAAGATCAGTCAAAGGATGGTTTGGAGGGAGGGCACATTGAGAAGAGACACTTGGGTGAGAACATCCAAGAAGGGAGCAGGGATGGGGTGAGGTGGCATAAAATGGAGAACATTTGAGTGAACAAGTCAACAAGCATTTGTTAAATATCTACTGTTGCCAGGATTACAAAGAAAGGCAAAACCAGGCCCTGCCCTCCAAGAGGTGACATGCAAACAACTATATACAATAAGATTCCTTGTTGCTTAGGCATTAGATCTGATTTGTCAACCTTGAGAGCTGAAAAACTCTGGCATGTGTAGGATCCAAAATAAAATGTAATAGAGGGGCACCTGGGTGGCTCAATGGATAGAGAGCCAGGCTTAGAGATGGGAGGTCCTGGGTTCAAATGTGGCCTCAGATACTTTCTAACTGTGTGAACCTGGGTAAGTCCCTTAATTCCCATTGCCTAGTCTTTACCACTACTCTGCCTTGGAACCAATATGCGGTATTGATTCTAAGACAGAAGGTAAGGGTTTTTTAAAAATTTAATTGGGAAATGTTTAACAACATTTTAAAAAATACAAATCAACATAGATAATGTTAATTTGTAGTTTTCTAAATCAGTGTCACCCCTTCCCGATCCATTTCTATTTGCATGTGATACCCCTGGATTAGGTGATAGTACAATAGGATGCATTCAAGTTTGGGTGAATGCTTATAATTAAATAGTAGTGGAGGTTCACCTTCAGCTGCTCTTGGTTGCTACAGTAGGCTGCTATTGTTGTTCAATTGTTTTTCAGTCGTGTCCAACTCTTTGTAACCCCATTTGGAGTTTTCTTGGCAAAGATCCTGGAGTGTGGCTTCTCATTTCCTTCTCTAGCTGATTTTCTAGATGAGAAAACTGAGTCAAACAGAAGTGATTGACTTGCGTAGGTTCACACAGCTAGTAAGTGTCTGAGATTTGATTTGAACTCAGGAAGATGAGTCATCCTGTCTTTGGGCCCTGCACTCTATCCACTGTGCTCCTTAGCTGCCCCGTGCTAAGTTGGCCCTCTGCTATTTAAAATCAAATCAATAAATAAATCAAAGAAAAAAGTATGAAATAGAACTCCTATCAGTGACTTGGACAAAGGCATAGATGGCAAGTTTAACATATCTGAAGGTGGCACAAAGCTGGGAAAGGATAGAGACAGGTTTTAGGTGAGGTAGTTGCTGAGTGATAATGCAAATCTACAAGGACCTAGACTAGCTAGAGGGCTGGACTGAATTGAAAAAAAAGAAACACAGTAATAGGGAAAAATATAAACATCTTACACTTGCGGTCAAGAAATCAATTCCACCAGCGTGAGCTGAGGGAGACAGGGATAGAGAAAAAGATGGGGGCATTTTCTTAGATTTTAAGCCACGAGCCTGTGGCAGCCCAATAGCTTCCAGGGAGAAGGAGGTGTAGGAGTAAAAATGAATAAATATTCCTAGTATTTAAAAATATATAGGATTTTTAATAATAAATCAAAAGAGAGGGGAAAGTTTAAAAAAGGTTCTTTCAGTCAAGTGAGTAGAGCAAAGAGAGCTAGAGACTCACACCTGCAGCACTTTACCGAAGTAGAAGCTTTGAAAAAAGAGCCCTGCAGTGTGGGTCTCAGTCAAATTTATCTCCTAAGCATCCTTACGTAAAATGAGGACATAACTTAAAAGGATGCTGGGAATGTAGCTCAGGTGCTGCAGATTTTCCATCTGCACAGAGGTGAGTGGCCCACTTCTACTCAGCTCTGGTTACATCAACTGTGGAGCGATGTGGTTAGTTCTGGGCACCACCATCAAGGAAGGACATGGGAGGGTTGACTAAAGGTTTGGGGAATGTTTAACCTCGAGAAGAGAAAGCTCAGGGAAAACACACTACCTGTTTTCAAGTACCTGAAAGGCTATCCCATGGAAGAAGGACAAGATGGGTGACTTGGCCTCAGGGAGAAGAACCAGGAGGGATGGGTACCAGCTGCAGAGGCTTGCAGTTAGAAAGAATTTGCTGGCAGGGAAAGAGGAATGGGCTGCCCACCAGAAGCTGTGGATTCCCCATCTCCATCACTAAAGATCTTCAAGTAAACGGTAGAGGACCATTTGTTGGCCATTACAGAGGGGATTCTTTTAGGAGTGTGGCCAGTGAAGTCCCTTCTGATTCTAAAATTCTGCAATTCCATGTTTCTTCCCTTGTTTCATAGTTGTAGCCTTCATCTTGTCCATGATGGGGTTCTCAGTGAATGTTTGTTAAATGTCCATAGTGGCTCAGAGTCAGACATGGAGACAGGAGGTCCTGGATTCAAATGTGGCCTCAGACATTTCCTAGTTGTGTGACCCTGGGCGAGTCACTTAACCCCCATTGCCTAGCCTTTATGGCCCTCCTACATTGGAACCAATATACATTATTGATTCTAAGACAGAAGGTGAGTTTAAAAAAAAAAAGTCCATGGGAGAGGTATCAGGGAATAGTGGAAGGATGTTGAATGAATATTGACCGAATAATTCTGTTCTTGTATTCCAGCGGTGAAGGAGGCAGCTGTGCAGCGGAAGCATAACCTTTACAGGGACAGCATGGTGATGCACAACAGTGACCCCAATCTTCACCTGCTGGCGGAGGGTGTCCCCATTGACTGGGGGGAGGAATATAGCAGCGGCAGCCCAACGGAGGCTGACCTGTCCGCTGAGAAACGGCGACGGGCCAAGCAGGTGGTCTCTGTGATCCATGATGATGAGGCTGGGCTGCCCTATGAGCCATGCCCGGAGATGCTATCCCCAGGAGTGCCCGAGAAGGAGCCAGCCCCCTACCCTGCATCCCCAGACAGCGTCAAAGAGCTACGGGGCCTGGTGGCAAAGGAGCTTCGGGTGGAGAGCCCCCAGCCCACTGCTGAGCCACTCACTAATGGCACATCCCCGAGGGAGAGCCCCCAGCCCCTGGAGTCTGAGGAGAAAGGGGCTGGCCAACAGGTGTCTTCCCTCAACCACATCCCCCATGAGCCAGCACCTACCGTCCCACGCGAGGAGGCCGTCTCACCTCCCACCACTCCCATCCGACGTCTCCCTTCCGAGGAAGGAGCAGACAGTGATTGCCCCAAGCCCAGTGACAAGGAGACCGGGGAAGAGGTGTCTGGCCAAGGCAGTACCCTGTACGTCCAAACCACCACAGAAGACAGCACTGGTGTGCAGACTGAATTTTAGGCCAGAGCCAGGCCTTCCCACCCCATGGATTCTGGATTCCCATCAGGTGTTGCCCTAGCTCCCCCACACCCCGTCTCCACCCACCCACCCCAGCAGTAGACACTCATCCTGCGGATCTTCGGGAGTTGGACTCTGACTTTGGAATAGAAGCAAGCCAGACTGGATTGGGGTAGGGGGTCGTTCACTCAATATCTACTGGAAACTTGCCTTGTGGGGAGTAAGGAGGAGGGGGAGGGGATGGGGACGGGGTCCTTCAGTGTTCAGGGGCCCCTTGGCCCCCGAGCCCCACTTCTTTCAGGACTCCCCAGGGGCTCGTCCTTTTACTCTGCCATTCCATGAATAGAGAGAGAAGCTCATGTTTATGTGAGAGAGGGTAGGTAGTGACTGCTTAGTTAAATCGTAGCCTGAATCAGCTCTCAGCCCCTTCCCCATTGCCGGTGTCTCTTCTGTTTGAGAGTGAGGACGCGAGATAGAAGACAGCACGGCCTGATCCCAACTGCGCGCTTGCTACCAAGATTTCCCCTATCGGCTCGGGGCAAGGGAGGGAGAGGAGAGGAGAGGGTGAAGAAATCAGGAGGAAGCTGGTGTCGGTCTTCGCCTCCTTTTGACACCCTGCTCTCGGGCTTATTCTAAAGACTGGATCTTAGCTGGGAAACTGCTTTTTCTGGTCCATTCTTTCAGCTTAAAAAGCTTCCTTCCTTTCTCCTACTTCCCTTATTCCCCAAAGGAGTAGGAGAGGGGCAAGAAAAAAAGCTAAAAGTGTTCCAGAATCCATTCGAGGCCAAGGGATTCCTGAGAATGGGAGAGGAATGGCCGACCTAACTTCCTTGAGCACTAATACCTTCTGTTGGTCTCTTCCTCCTCCATCCTGGAGTGTTTTCTCTTGGGAAATGAAGCTATTCCTCTGTCAGAGAGAAAGGCCCGCTGACTATGGCACAGGCGTAAATGGAGGGGGTAAGGATGGGCAGGGACATTTTCTACTTCTGGGGAATTGAGTTTTATTACATCCAGTCTGAATTGGGAGGGAGAACAACTATTCCCTTGTTCCATTCTAATGGTTCTTAAGGAAACAATTCACCCCTAGAGTATTTTCAGAAGATCTAGAGTTGAGGAAGAGAAAGATTGTCCAGCACAGGAGTTCCTGTAAGGAGGGAATGTCTTAGATGCCAGGTTTTATCCCAAGGCAAGTATCATTTGTCTTGTCGGGGCTCTAATTGAAATTGTGGGTTGGGTCTTAACCTATGACCTGGGAAGTTGAAGGGGGCAGAGTCAAAGTGTTAGATGGGAAGAAAGGATTGGTCATGGATAGAGGGGGGAGGCGGGTGTTTCTAGCAGGAGCAAGCTGGGAAAAATTAGTTTATGTGGCATAGGAATGAAGCCAGGAAGGCACATAAGGGTGTACCTAGGAGTAGAACCAGGAGGGTCTGACCTGTGGCATCCAAAAGCCGCATGGGACCTCAGGGAAGGAGAAAGGCTTTGAGGAATGGCAAAGTGAAGGGATTTCCCTGGGTGAAGAATGTATTGAGGTGGGTGTTGAATCAGGAGTGGGAAGAATTCCAGCCATCTTGGATTAGGGAAGTAGAGGCAGATGCTCTGTGGGTTTCCATGAGGACGGTGCTATGTGGTTTTGGCTCACCGGGCCAGCCATCCCCATCCCATTTTTGGCACTCGGGGTGGGTTTTGGGGGTTTTTTTTTGCCTGTGATCCATTCTTTGGTGCAGTCTCTGCATTTCTTTCCCATTTCCTGTGCATTCTCTCACCTTTAAAAAAAAATTGCCTGTGGCCAATTTGCCTTTTTATAAGGGAGGAATGACAGCACATAGTTCTACTTGGGCAAAGGGATCTTTTCTCTATTTCATTCCCAGCTAATCTGAAAGAATAATGCTTCCCCAGATCTCACACGTCCACATAAATAAAAATTCATTTGGGGAACTATGGATTGATTCACCGATCACTGCAGGGGCCTACTACATGCTTATGGATGGAGCCTCCCCAGCTCCTGCTGAGAGGTTTGCATCCCAGCCACGTGACTCAGGAGCTCAGTGTCAGATTGGGGCGGCGCACGCACAATACACTCCCAGGTGATCTTAGTCACCCCACGTCTGCAGTCCAAGCGGCCTGGCTTTTTTATACATCACCGTGTGTTAGCTCTTGGCACTGCAGTCGACTTCCGTTTTTATCGGACCCGTATTCCTGAAAAGTCATTCTGGATTCGGGAAGGGTGAGATCATGGCGAGTCCTTTGTGAGCTGTGCTAGAAGCCATCTGTACTAGCAGACACCCCCTGACCAGTGACTTGATCCCATTCCCCTTCTAGTAGAGAAAAAAGCCCAGGAAAAGACTGGCTTCTTCAGGATGTGGCTTGGATACAGGCCAGGGAAGGAAATTCTCCTCCTCCCCCCTTAGTCCCTCCCTTCCCTCCACCCCCTCCCCCAGACCCATCACATCCTGTGTTGGAGCAGACCAGCTTCCTGAGGCGGGGGGCAAGTGAGGGGCTGCTTCACATTTCCATCCTGGGCAAAGGTCTTGGCAATGTGGCCTAGTAAGTGCGGAAATACAGGGTCCTGGAATTAACTCTCTGAAATGGACAGCTGATACTCCGAAGCACACTATGAATCTTACTCAATTCTTCTACAAGACACATTCCGTTTTTTAAAATGCCTTGTAAACTTTCTTTTCCTTTTTCTTACCAGGGGTCCAGCCTGAACCACTCAGGACCCCCTATAAGTGCCTTCCCTTGGGTAATTTCCAATCTGCCTCTTTCAAGATATTGTACTGAAAATATTATACAGAATGTTTATGCTTGTACTAATTAATAAATGCTTTATTTAAAGCCAGCCCCGTGGTCTGCTGCTTCTAGGGGTGGGGGAGGAGAGATGAGACATAGACTGCCTTTGGGGAGTCAGGTTCTAGGTCTTGGACCTGACCTATAGTTAGAACAGAACCCAGAACTGTCTAGGTGGGAGGACACCTCTGAGGCATGAATGAAGACTCCCCAAGGGAAGCTTAAAAACCCCAGCCTTGCTTCTGGGAGAGTGGCGAGCAAACTGAGGGCCAGCTATGTCCTATGAAGGGAGCAATGTTTATTAGCCAGGAGTCAAGGGGTTCTGAAAGTAAGGAGGTTTAGGGGGATTCCCCTCACCCCAAGGTTTGATTTATTGTTTATCAGTTGTCTAGATTTCAGATAGAGATGGAGAACATGTGAATAATTCAGATACATTTTCTGGAGCACCAGCTCTTCAGCATTATCTGCCCTGAAGTCCCCTCCTTCCTCCAGGATGGCTGAAAGTCATAGATGGAAGTGTGTGGTGGCTCCTATGGTATTTGAATACTATGGTCAGGAAAGCCTGCCTAGCAATCCATTGGCCCCCTACCCAATAAGTAGAATGGGCTGCCTCAGTAGGAAAGGAGGTCTCTATCACCCGAGATCTGCAAGCGGAGTCGAGCTGACCCTTTGTCAGGATGGTGAAGAGGGAATTCATATCCAGGTGCTGATTGATGGAATTCATTTCTATTTGTTCTTTTTAAAACCCTTACCCTCCATTTTAGAATCAATGCTAAGTATTCATTCCAAGGCAGAAGAGTGGAAAGGGTCACAGTTAGGAAGTGAGGCCCTGCTCTCAATCGGATCTCCACCGAGATGCCCCAGGTCTAACTGATTTCTGAGCTTCTCTTGGGAACGCCTTCCTCATATTAAAAAAAAAATTGTATTGATATTTGCTGTTTCTTATATCATCAGTTATCCCCACAATCCTTCCCCCTTCCTTCCCTAGAGAGCTAGCCTATATAACAAATAGTATTTTCTAAAGAGGGGAAAAACAAAAGAAAAAAATCAGCACAACTGATCTATACTTTGACCAATTCCACTTTGCACATACAGGCTGTGGCTGGCTGTGAGGGGGCCTCCCTGAAGGGGTGGTTAGGGGCCCTTTATTTATTTGCCTTGTTTTCAGGCTCAGTACTGATCTGCTAGGGGCAGCAAGGGCCTGGTCTCTCGGGTGGGCGGGCGGATGCAAGGTAGCCTCATTTCCTCAGGGCTCCTCCTCTCTGTGGGTAGGAGGCAGAGCTTCCCCTCCTGCTGGGAGTAGACCCTGGCGTGGGCAGTGCCAGCCTGCGGCACTGCGGTCGTGGGCGGGCCCCACGGACACCTGAAGGCTAGTCCCTCCCGTAGCCTGAGAGACCAGCGCCCCCTGGAGGCACCAGCGTGACCAGCTTTCCCAGCCAGTTTCATCCCTAACCCTTCAAAGCCAAAAATGAAGAGAAAGAATCATTGGTAATTTTTGTAAATAATCAAGCAGAGGAAACTTGGGTGGAAGGGTTTGGGTGGGCACACTTGCCTGCCTTTTCAAGCCCTGGCTGATGTCACTATTCTTGCAAGGGAGGTGCCTTCCAACCCTCAAATTCTAGGAGGCCGAGGAGCTTCCAGAAGCCCAGGCCTCAAACTGAGCCCTTCCTGGTAGATTCCTAAAGCTACTTGCCTCTCTGGCCCTCATCCCTAAATGGAAAGTCTGTGATCGATGCTTCCTGCTGGGAAGTCTGGAGCCCCATGTGGGGGGGGGGGGGTGGAGCAGTAGAGGGGGCCAGGCTATGATAGCACCCCTCATCCCTTTAGGCTAAGCCAATGCAGTTGAATAAAGTTCAGTCCAACTCTCAGGATTCA
This sequence comes from Monodelphis domestica, assembly GCF_027887165.1. Taxonomy (NCBI): domain Eukaryota; kingdom Metazoa; phylum Chordata; class Mammalia; order Didelphimorphia; family Didelphidae; genus Monodelphis; species Monodelphis domestica. Next base: position 460,104,002 of record NC_077227.1, on the reverse strand, counting down.
AATGTGACCAAAGAAGTGTCATTTTTTCCTGCGGATTCAGCAAGAGACCATGAAAAGGAGACTGGGTTGGGCCTAGCTCAGTCACTGAATGAATAGGCTCGGCCACCACCTCTCTGAGCCTAGGCTTTGCCATTTTCAAGATGAGAGTTAATTCACTCATCTCCAAGACCCCTTCTGACTCTGGTTCTATTTTCTTCTTTCCTCATCCTCTGTCTTAAGTTTATTCTTGTTACTTAGCTAGTAACTATTTGCCCAAAGTGCCCCCTTTAGTGTGATGCTCCCTGGCTGGCCTTGCTCGCAGCAGGATACACCAACACAAAGACAACTCAGGCCCTGAGGGTGGGAAGGTAGAAATTTATTCCGGTTTTGAGACAACAGCTCACCCCCTGCCCATGCACTGCACAGGGGATTAGAGGTATATGGGGCAGTTTAGCAGCTCTACCTACTAAGGCAAAAGAAAAGAACACACAGGATGGACTTTGCTGGGTGTGCTTCATGCCTCCCTCCAGGTGCAGTCCCTGCTGGTTAGCCATTCTCAGCCTGCAATGTAGGTAGCCATCCCCCTGATGTGCCCCAGATAAAACAGGAGATGCCCAAAGCTGGATTTCCGGGAGAAACCCTGTTCCCAAGCCTCATCTAGAGCACAATGGGTTTTTCAGCCTGAACGCCACACCATGTACATTTGGGAATGGCTCGGTCATCCCACACTGATCATCCCTCGAGGTTGCCTGCCACTTAGCTCCCAGCTCACCCATCCGTGCCCAGGAAAACATCCCCTTGAAGTAGAGACTAGAACAGTCAGGCATACAGAGAACAAGCTATTATTTCTGCCTTTGGTCAAAACCAAATAGGACTCCCTCCAAGCCTTCATTGGGTCTTTGCGTCCCTTTGCAGCAGGGAATCCCTTTGAAGTAGAACAGTCAGATATGCAAAGGAGTCTTCCCACTGAGGTCCTCCATGCTTTCAGTGAGTCTTTAGCCCTCCCTTCCTCCCATAACTTTTCTACCTTCTTCTAAGGCAGGATTTTTAATACTTTGAGAATATGGCCAGTAAGGGGGAGTAAACCCCAAGTTTCCAACAGCACACACAGTAGGTCACAGTCTTAACCTCCTAAACCTATTCTAATGTCCTTGCTTCCTGCATAACTAGTCTAAGCAAAGGAACAGGTAGGCTGGTCCTGTTCCTTCAGTCTTGTAGGAACTGTAAGGAAGTTTTCTGCTCTTGTTGTGAGATGAGAATACTATAGTGCCTCCACTCCCAACACTACTCTCTGACACCTGTTTCTAGAAGCACCCTGAATAACCAGCCTCTTCATGGGCCTGGTGATGAGGGAAGCATATATAAATTAGCAAATTATCTATCTTAGTAAGAAAAAAGTGCTTGGAGATCAGAGCCCATCCTCCCAGCTGGTGAGGAGAGAAGCTGTGAGGAAAGGGCCACATGCTATCTCTGACGAGGGATTGGATGGAGGAAGGAGAAGCAAGGTCCCGGTGTCTTATACCAGCAGCCTGGTGTAAGTCAGGGAACAATCATGAGCCAGTCTGGGGTCTAGGAACAGTCTACTTCCTCCCTTAGCCACTGTGGTAGATGCGGATACACTGCACAATGTTCTGGCGACACAGTGGGCAGGTTTGAAGAGGTTGGCAACAGGACTGGCAGCAGCAGACATGACCACAGTTGAGGAAAATCATCTGGGCCTGAAAATTAGAGAAAAGAATAGAATGGGCATCCTCCTAGGCAAAAAGCCATTCCCAGGACCCCAAAGCAAAAAGATAACTTCCTACAAGAACAAAGCTGGGAGCATAATCCAGGAGAGGGTGGGCACAAAGGCATTTGGTACTTGTGCCAATACAGAAGGAATGCCTGGGTTCCCTCCCCAGCATGTCAGCCCTTACCTCCCGTTCTAGACACACTACACATTCTGAAGCCTGCACATCCAGCTGTGCTGGGGGTGCTGTTGGAGTCACAGCATCAGGAGGTTCCTCTGCAGAGACAGGTTCCAGGGCCTCTGGGCTCTCCCGTTCAACAGACTTCAGTAATTCTGCATGGTAGACAGTGTTCGCAGTCAGATGTGCCCAATGATTTACAATTCACAAAGAGCTTTCACATCTGTTATCTCACCTAATCCTAAAGTTGCCAGAGAATAGTATCTGCTTTATAAGTGAGGAGACTGAAGTGACAAAAAGTTAAGAGACCAGCAAGCTTCTAAGTTGTTTTTCTGAGGGACTCAAGTTCTTAGTAGAATACCACTGTAGGTTAAGAGTAATGCTCAAGAGCCCCAGGAATGAGATTCTTAAAAAAAATTTTTTTTCTAAATAAAAGTAGGAAATTGGCAATAAATATTGACCAAAGAAAGGTTATCTCTTTGCCTTATGGTGTTTTAATAAATAAAAAATTAAAAGAAAATCAATGGACAAAAAATTTTTTTGAATAACCTTTACCTTCTGTCTTCCTATCAATTCTAAAACAGAAGAGCAGCAAGGCTTAGGCAATTGGGGTTAAGTGATTTGCCCAGGGTCACACAGCTAGAAAGTGTCTGAGGCTAGATAGGAACCCAGGTCCTCCTGACTCCTGACTAGTGCTTCTATCCACTGTGCTACCTAACTTCTCCTCATCATAGCTCTTTCAAAGAAGATCAGATCGTACTCATTCTACAACTCAGTTTCCCACTTTGTAAAATGAGGATAAAAATCATTACTCATTCACCAAGAAAGAATCAGGTGTGTGACAAATGAGAAGTAAGGCTCTATAACATCAGATGCCTTCTCTTGGGAAGTTTTGATGTAACATGCTCATTTGCAATTTTCCTGACTGTCAGCAGTACCTGGTAGTGTTTTTGTCACATCCAGCAACTCTTGGGCCCTCCTGATCAGTGCATGCTGCAGCCCAGTTTCAGAAATGCCCATCTGAAGCACAAACAATAAGAGAATTTTGGATTTTGACAGGACCATGGAGATGACCTTGTCCCCCCACTTGAAAGCTGAGTATATCCCCAGGAGCTAGAAAGCTCCTCCCAGGGACACCACAGCTCTGCAAAAGAATGCCTCTTCCCAGAGATGAGTCCTCTTTCTTTGGTCTAAGTCCTGACCCTAGAGAACATTGTGGCTCCCAGTTCTGGCTCTGAAATGCTTTACCCAAATCAGGGGGAGAATAAAGAGAGCTGAACCAACAAGGCCAAGGTTGTACAATAAAACACGACCCCTCCAAGTTCAACCTAGCCACTGCATTATGACAACTTTGGAAACCATGTTTAAGAGGCAATGAAAACAATATATGGCCCTTAAATGAAACTGGGCCTACGGAGAATCAGACTGTGTCCTGGAAAAGACTGGTCGCTAGAGATTCCTGGGGAGATAGGAAGATATATATGTAAATAGTTGGGAGAAGGCAGCCTTATCTAGGTCAGTTATAAAGAGAGTTGATGCAGATTCGCTTGATCCCAGTAGAAATTCAATAGCCTATAATTTTTTTTGGAGATCACATGAAATCTACCAGGTTGATTTTAGACATATTCCATGGGCCATGGGGAGCCCAGTAGACATCTTATTTAGATAAACAGCCTTGTACAACCAGAAGACACATGTTTAATAACAAGTCTTGTTAAGTTAATACGGTCAAGATCAGAATAATAATCCTGTCTCCCCAACATTCCCCAAATCATCTAACACTCAGTTCTCTACCTTGGCCAAATCACTGGGGTTCATGTGGCTCAGCATGTCCAATGAGACCCGATGGTGAGCAAAAATGGGAAGATAATGTTCAGCTGAAAGCTCTACCAGTAAGGTCACCAACTGTTGTTCCAAGCCCTCTTCCTGCAGGGGTGGGGTGGGGAGGAGGAAAAAAAAAGGCCAGTTAGATCAATAGTGTCAACTCAAAAGATCCCCACCAGCAGCAGAGTAACTTGGAAAACCACAAATTAGCATTACGTATGTGGTACTATATTTTTATTTATCTTGTTAAACTTCTTCCTATTATAATATGCTTAAGGCCTGTGGACCACAAGTGAGTTAGTTCACAAAGGGGCACTTACTTTGCAGTGGTTACTAAAAAAAAAATGGGAGAGACAAGGGAAGAAGTTTTCATTTCATAAATAAGACCCCAAATCTCTTCAGAGTGGGCACATTTTGAGAATGAGAGAATCCCATTTAAAAAAACAACTATACCACAAAGCCATCTACTGTTCTAGAACCCTAGAGAAGCAGAGTGTGAGGCCTATACTTCCAATCTGAAAAAGAAAGAATTCCTCTACCATGATAAACATGAAACTACCTCAAGACCTATAGCACATGCTGGTAAGGCTAGTACAAATTTGGCCTCTTGGATGAACCCTAAAGATGACGCATCTGATGGAGAACCAATCCAAATACTGCCTGAATTTACCAACAAAGATTTGACAAGGTTGGCAAATAGGGCAACTTGGCTGGAAGAAATCAACAGAGGTACTCCCACTCTAAAGAATGACAATCTCCCCCATTTAAGGTATTGTTGGCCTTTACCTGTAGCTTTAAGGACAAGGGCTTCTGATTTAAAAGGCGTTGATACTGAATCAGCCAGTAGTTTTCCTGCTTAGTCTCACTTTTGGCTTCCATCTCCAGCTGCCAAGAGAGAAGGGCTACATTAGTTTCAATGTCAAGAAGTTATTGATTTTTCTATATAGGAGAAGCCCTAAAGAATGGTGGCCCACCAGAACTTTCAAGTATTCATCTCACCAACTCTCAGGAAAAACATTTGCATTTGTTCAGGCTATGGACCTGGTAGGGCCTCTAGCAGCAGAGGGTCCACAGAGAAGGTCTACTTCCATCTATTGGGCTTCCTCACTACAGTAGTTTATCTGTAAGCTGAAGAGGAATGTCTAAGGGCTGTAAGAGCACCTTCAGTTTCTGAAGAAAACAGGAGCATTCTGACCAAGATGGTTAGACACAGGGATTACAAGTTTGGACTTCTAGAAAAATGAGCCACAGGGAAGCATCCATCTGATTCCTTTAAAAAAAAAAAGTCTCCCTTATCCTGAAGGAATCTTCCTTGAAGGACTCATATCAAAATTACTCCTCTCCAACTGTGGAGCAACCCAACACACAAAACACCAGTCAAACTATAGATATGTAGGGTCATCCCTGGAGGGAGGGCCTTTTTGTCCCCTCCAGATTTTTTGTAGGAAAAATGTGGTTAAAATTAACAGCAAATGCAATCGAATGTAATAGACTTCTCTACTAGCAGCAATGCAATAATCCAGGACAATTTTGAGGGACTTATGAGAAAAAACACTATCCACCTGGAGAGAAAGAACTGTGGGAGTAGAAACACTGAAGGAAAACAACTGCTTGGTCACATGGGTCAATGGGGATATGACTGGGGATGTAGACTAAATGATCACCGTAGTGCAATTATCACTGGAATCACTGAAATATGGAAATGTCTTTTTTTTTTTAATAAACTCTTACCTTCCATCTTGGAATCAGTACTGTGTATTGGTTCCAAGGCAGAAGAGTGGTAAGGGCTAGGCAATGGGGGTTAAGTGACTTGCCCCGGATCACACAGCTGGGAAATGTCTGAGGTCAGATTTGAACCTACCAACTCCCATCTCTAGGCCTGGCTCTCAGTCCACTGAGCTACCCAGCTGCCTCCTGGAAATAGGTCTTAATCAATGACACATGTAAAACTCAGTGGAACTGCACATTGGCTATGGCAGGGGAGTGGGGAGAGGGAATACAAATCATAATACCATGGAAAATATTCTAAATTAACTAATTAAATAAAATTCTCCAAAAATCTAAATAAATTAAATTAAATCAACACCAAAGAGCAAAATGCACTGCTTAAAGAATGGATGAGGGGGTGGCTAGGTAGTTCAGTGGATTGAAAGCGGGGCCCAGAGACGGGAGGTCCTAGGTTCAAATGTGACCACAGATACTTCCTAGTTATATGACCTTGGGCAAGTCACAACCCCTTTCCTAGCCCTTACTGCTCTTCTGTCTTGGAATCAATACACAGTATTAATTCTAAGGCAGAAGGCAAGGGTTTTTGGTTTGTTTTTTTAAATAAAGAATGTTTGAATAAACTGTGGCAAATGAATGTTATTTCACTCAAAGAAATGACAAAGATGAGGAATTTAGGAAAAAGGGAAGCCTTAAAAGAACAAAGCAAATGAAAGAGAAACAAAAGATCAACATACATGATGACATTAATAATGAAAATAAATGCAACACCAAAAAAGCCCCTCAGTTTTGATAAATACAATGACTACTTGATCTTGGAGGTCAAACAAATACAAATGGTAAATGTTGATACAAGGGCATATGTTGACATAAACAGTTGTGGCAGTCAGTTTTGCCTGATGGTTTTCTTTTTTATAAGAAGGTTTGGGGAGGAAAAGGGTAAGTTTTATAGAAGACAACTGTAATATAAAAAATAAAAACCACAGATATTAATAATTAAAATAATAATGTGAACACTAAGGGTAGCCTTGATCCTTCTATTAATTGCCAGCGCTCCTGGCAAGGGTTCAGGCCAATTAGCCTGATTTGATGATAAAGTAGAAAAGGTGCTACTGGTGTGGAGGGTGACACACAAAGCAGCCTGGGGATCTCAAAAACAAAGCTCAGAGACACTTACCAAGATTCCTTGCAACTCCTCTTCTCGCTGGCTTTTCTCTTTGAGTAGCTGCTGCAGCAGGGAGCTGAGGGTCCGGCGTTGCTCTGAGATAATTTCCTACAATGTACAAACAGACTCCTTTTCCATGCCCCGGCTCAGACTATCACCCCCTTAGAGACAGGAGTAAGGAATGGGGTGTTATCAGAACCCCAAATCACAGACATTTCTTCAAAGATAATGAGGAATACTGACAGGAACATCAGACATATTCATGTCTCTTGAGTTGTGGCCCCATCCACCTGTCTCTTCTACCAGTAGCCCCTACCCCGTCCTGAGGTTTAGCTATCAGAGCTCACAAGTTCTGACAAGCTGTGAGCCTGGAGAAGTTCTGATGGCCTTTGCTGCCCATTCACCTCCTCCCCTGCTTTGCCAGGATACTAAACTTCTCCTGCCTTCTCTGAGTGTCACTGCTGGGCAAAGGAAATCCCAGTGATCAGCTTACCAATGAGAAGGGGCTAGTGAGAATGAAAAAAACACAAGTAGAAATGACAATTTGCAGAAAAGCCAGTCTTGCCCTGTAATAAGCCTGAAGGTAGATGCAAATGAGGGGCAAGTCAGTTACAATTATCTCATGGCTCACATACTTCATATACCTAGAAGTAGGTCCTTGGGAAATGCCTGAAAGAGGCCCTTGAACCTAGCTTGCCTCAAACCACCAAGTGAGACCTCTCTATGGAGATGGAGATGCTGCCTTGGATGGAGACATTTAGAACATCAATTACTTCTAGTATTCTTTCCCCCCTCAATTAGAAAGAGACATAAAATGCTACATCCAGATGAGACCTTAGATATAATCTAATCCAGGCCTTTCATTTCACAGATGAGGAAATTGAGGGTTAGAAACAGGAAGTGACCTGCATGAGAACCTGGGGTAGGGTAAGAGCTGGGTTTAGAACTCCAGATTCCTGACTCCTACCCCAGTGTGTTTTACACTGGGTCAACAAGTACTTTTGGACAACTAGCAGAGGAGCCTAGCTTGAGATCTGGAGGGCAGCTTTGGATTTATGGTTATTCCAGGCATTTCCCCAGAGGCCATTCTGAACAGGAAGGGTTGTAAGGGGATGAGGGATGGGGTCTTGGAGGTGAGATGGTGACTGCAAAATGATGAATGGGACATAGTTTTTGTATTCAACCCGCAGCACAGGTTTCACAGGAAAAATTGCTCTACCCTGACTGAGGTTTGGCTTTATTTTATACCCTCATAGTCACACATCTACTTGGCACATGGTTTCATTCTCAATATGCATGTTTCCATAGCTCCTAACAACAGACATGAAGCCTAAGGAGATAGTCAACAAAACATTGTTGCTAAGTGCAGTGTTAGAGGGTAGAATTAACATGACCCAGATTTAGATTGGGGAATTCTCAGCACAGATTTGCCAGAAGTTTTATGCCTAGAAAAGAGGGTCCTATCTAAGTGGGTACATGAGAATCCTTAGGTTTAATTTTATGAGTAGGATCTCCTGATAATATTCTGGGGGGACAGAGTAAAACATTTGTATTAACCCTGCAAGCATGTTGCTCTCATCTGTCTTTCCTGGGGCTAAGTAAGAGCAATTCCAATAATAAGGGGATGTTAGTGAGAGAAGTCATACAGAGGGGGGTTGAGTGGGTGTCTCCATCCTTCCTAGGAGCCATTTTGTGACCTCCTGGTTTCCATGAGTAACTGTGTCAAAACATCATGGCTTGATGGCCCTCAGCAAGGGCTAGCAATCAAAAGGGTAAAAAGATGGAATGGGTGAAAATATTAGCTGGTTGGTCATAATTTAAGAAAGCCCAAGTCTTCTTGTTGACAGATATGTCAATGGAACAGGGTATTCAAAGATCCTGCTGCCAGAGGACATTTGTTGGGGTAAATGTGTGCATCAGAGAGGACACAGAAGTCACATCCCTTGAGGCTGGCCTGAACTCTGCCTGTTCCCTCTCCTCCAGAGTATCTTCCCAAAGAAAAAAATGCATCCCCAGAATGACAGGATGGCAACAAAGTGAGCAGAAGCTACAGGCCTGGAAGCATGAGTTAAACAGATGGAGTGCCCACTGGCTGCCCCATTTTAAAACAAAAGAAACACAAGATGATAATGACAATGATTCACATTTCTATAGTGTTTGAAGGTCCACAAAAGTGTCCCCGGGAAGGGGCTTTGAGATGGAAACTCACCCAACTCTTGCACTTCAAAAAGAGGCTATCCATCCCACCTCTCCTGACTGGATTCAGAACAATGTGCATGTTATGTTTTTATGCCTGCCTGGTGTCTCTGAATCTACCTAAATTGAGTCTGCATCATGGTTTGGGGAATTATGAAGTGTTAGGACTAGAAGGGACCTTGGAACATCAAATGTTAGAACATAGAACATAGAATGATAGAACTGGAAGGGACCCTAGAACACAAAATGTTAGAACACAGAACATTAGAGTTGGAAGGGAATTTGGAGATCATCTAGTCCAACCCCCTCACTTTATAGAGGTGGAAATAGGACCAGAGAGGATAAGCAACTTGGCCAAAGGCACACAGTGAATAGGGGGCATATCTGGGACTAGAACCCAGGTCTCCTCAATCTCAGACCAATTTCTCTTACAGAAATTCCTAGATCACACATGGACTGATTTGGAGGCTGCAAAAAGCCAGTAGTGAAATGCATGGGGTTGAGAGATCCCCTAAGCAAAACCCATTGCAGGTGGAAGGGATGGAGTGAGACCAGAGAACCCTACATACCTGCAGTGCCTCTGTGTCCAGGGTTTTCCTCTTTAACTCCAGCTGTGTCAACTGCAATAACTCAGTTTCTATTAATTTAATCTAAACAGAAGATGAGACAGTGTTTTTTAACTTACATTTACAAAGGATTGATTTACTCTGCTGTAGAAAACTGCCCTAAAGGATGTTCCAAATCAGCCCTTCTGGGAGAGGTTGGAGTTTTAAAGTGATGGAAATATCTGCCAACTCTTTTAATTACTTCATAACCAAGTATTCTCTTCATTACTCAGAAAAGATGTTCCAGAACAGGCCTCTTACTAGCCTTTCCTTGCACTCCCATTTTAGCTAAATTGTTTACTTCAACAGTCACTAGAGTTCCAGGGAAAGACTGGTGTTATGCTAAGAAAAACAAAAGATGCTTCTTAGCTTTTCACATAAGATACCAGCTCAGGAATCCTAGGAGGTGGCTGGTTTGGAGTATCAAAATCACCCATACCTACAACTTCTCAAGTGGAAGAGTGTCCTTTCAAAGCCCCCAAGGGGAAGCTTAAAGTTCTAAGCCAGTTGCAGGGAGAAAGAATGCAATGTGAGACACAGGGCCCAATTCAGCCAGGGCTACTCCTGACTTGTCACTCCCCAGCCAGCCATGTGAAGTTGCACAGAAGAGCTTCACATTGGGCAATGTGGAATTTAACCAGTAAATAAAAAAGTAAGTCATATCAGGAAAAGAAAAAGTCATGCAAGAATGTGAAATCTATATATGTTTAATGATGATGCAATGAGATTTCCCCCAGCTTACCAACTCAGCAAATAATAACAATCCAATGTGCTTTACAGTTTACAAAGCAACTGGATTAATGTGATTTTCCCAGCAACCCTGTGGGGTCAGTAGGGGACCATCCCTATTTTATAAGAAAGGAAAGCGAAGTTCAAAGAAGTGAAAATGCTTAGCCAATGTCTCCGAGCCATCAAGAACAGAGCCAAGGGAAGCTGGGTGGCTCAGTGGATTGAGAGCCAGGCCTAGAGTTGGGAGGTCCTAGGTTCAAATCTGGCCTCAGACACTTCCCAGCTGTGTGACCCTGAGCAAGTCACTTAACCCCCATTGCCTAGCCCTTACCACTCTTCTGCCTTGGAGCCAATACACAGTATTAACTCCAAGACGGAAGGTAAGGGTTCTAAAAAAATAAATTAAAAAAAAAAAAAGAACAGAGCCAAGTCTATAACTCAAGTTTGCTGGAGTACTATAACCTCTTTCTCTTCCTCTCCTTTTTCCTTCCTTCTTTCCTTCTCTTTCTTTTCTTTTTCTTCCTTTCTTCCCTTCTCCTATCATTTTCTTTCTTTTGAAAAAGTTTTATTGATAACTAATAGTCTTTCTAATACCCATCCCAGGGACAGTAAAGATATCCTGTCTCCAGTTCTCCTAGGAAGGAATCAGAATGAATCTCAGAAATATCTCTGGAATTTTCCCAGTGGATAGTTTTAAATGAATGAAGCAGTGGGATTTTTCTTAGCTCACTAGAAGACTTAATGGGCCTCAGCAAAAGATGGCATGAATGATATAGGGAATGAGCCTTCACCATTTGTATTATACAGCAGACAGGCTTTGCAATCATGTTTAAGTTCATTTTCAGTGCAATTCCTACACATCTGGTAGCAAACAATCCTCTTTTCCCAACAGGGTTGTTTAGGAGTCTAGCCTTGTCCTTGGTATCACAGTACAGTTGACTAACTCAGAGGACAAGCAGTACCCACGAGTACTTTGAGATTATCAAGGGAAAAAAAGCAAGTTGATGGAAGCAGCAAAAGTGTGGCTTGTGTGAAACAGGTTTGAGGAGGCATTATTCCTCTCCCCCAATCAATCACAGAATCAGACTTAAATCAAAGGAGCTTTTGCGATCTAGTCCAACAAGGCCAATGAAGAAATATGTTTAACTTGACTGTGCATATGTATTAACGAAGATTTTGGTTTTCCTCTGTTTTCATGGGAGGAAGGAGGGGTTGTAAAGGAGAGAAGATGGAGTTTCGCTCATCAAAGAAAATTTTTAGAAATTATTTATTCCAACTCCCTCATTTTAGAGATTAGGAAACTGAGTCCCAGATAGGTTAATGAGCCAACTAAAGTAACCTGATGAGGTAGTGGCAGAGCCAGGACTAGAACCTCAGTCCTCTGATTCCTAGTGCAATGCTATTTCCATCTATGTCATACAGTCAAAAGTCATGACCTTTTCTTAAATTTTCCAACTAAGTCCTGGATAAAACCAAGAACCTCAATATGATGATGAATTTAGAGTCATAAAATATGAAGTCCTAAAGGTAGAAAGGACCTTAGAAGTTATGTAGGCCAACCTCCAACTCAGTTCAGGAATCCCTTCTACAACCTCCCAGGTAATTAGTTGGTCATTCAGCCTCTCCTCAAACACTTTCTGCTTTGAAGAGTTCATTAAAGAAATCTATTACATTTCTGGGTAGTTCTAGATATAGAGAATTTTTTAAAATTCCGAATTGAAATATTGCCTCCCTGTAACTCATTCTTAGATAATCCCCATTCTCTTCCCCTCTGCAGAAAGACTGCAAATATGTCCCATCTTGAACATGACAATGTTTCAAACATCTGGAGCCAGCCATCACCAGGTTCTTCTCTGCTGAGTGAGAGGATGCACACAAGATTTAGAAATCCCAAATGGGTTACCTGTGGTGACCTGGAGCTCACCTGATTTCTGATCTGCCTGTGCATGAGATCTTTTTTGACTTGAAGAGCTTCAAAGGCAGCTTTCTGCATTTCACTCTGTAACAAAGAGTGCAGGGAATAGCATGCTGGGAGCTAAGATGGCAGATGGCACTTCACTTGCCCAAACCTTACATACACACACACACAAAACAAAATAAATCACCTCAAAACAGAGATTAAATTCTGCTCAGCCAAATTTGAGAACTTTTTTCCACTGAGAGTTACAGGCCCAGAGAAAAATTGAGGGCCACAGGTAAAAAAGGAAGAGAATTTAATTTTTTCTTGGAGAAACTTAAAATGCTCAGTTCACTGACTTTTAAAGTTAAAACCAGGAACCATGAAATTTCACGCAATAAAGGTAGTCAATAGTCAAAAAAATTTTAAGGGTAATAAACAAAAAGGTAAAAAGAGGGAGAGTTGGGTAGCTTAGTGGATTGAGAACCAGGCCTAGAGATGGAAGGTCCTAGGTTCATATCTAGCCTCAGATACTTCCTAACTGGGTGACCCTGGGCAAGTCACTTAACCCCCATTGCTTAGCCTTACTGCTCTTCTGCCTTGGAACCAATACATAGTATTGATTCTAAGACAGAAGGTAACAGTTTCCAAAAGGAAAAAAAAAGGTAAAAGGAGAAAAGAGAAACACAATAGGAAAGATGTTTAGAAAGTAAGGAGAAATATAAGAAGGAAGAAAAAGGAAAGCAAGACAGAGATAAGGAGAACAGTATAAAGAATAATATCATCTGAGGTTTTTAAGGACAATTTATAGGTCTTTGGGGATGTGGAAGGATAACATTATCACCTGTTATCTACTGCCCTTTGCATTTGTGGTTAGATCATTAACCATTGTTCACAACTCTAACCCTTGATCTCAGAAAGCATCCATGCCATGTGAGATAGTTATAGCATCCTAGCAGGAAGTGGTATTCTTTGGGAAATATGGTTAATAAAAATGTATCACCCAGAGGCCCTGATAGGTTCTCATCCTTGCTGTTTAATTTAGGTACAGACACAAAAGGCTTTAAAAGAATGTATACTCTTTGATCCAGTAATACCACTACTGGGTTTGTACCCCAAAGAGATAATAAGGAAAAAGACTTGTACAAAAATATTTATAGCTGTGCTCTTTTTGGTGGCAAAAAACTGGAAAATGGGGGGGTGTCCATCAATTGGGGAATGGCTGAAGAAATTGTGTTATATGATGGTGATGGAGTATTATTGTGCTATAAGGATTGATGATCTGGAAGCTTTCCATATGAACTAGGAGAACCTCAATGAACTGATGCAAAGTGAAATGAACAGAACCAAAAGAACATTGTACACAAAAAGTAAAACACTGTGGAAAAATCCAATGTAATGGACTTTGCTACTCGTAGAAAAGCCAGGACACTTCTGAAGGACTTATATAAAATAATGCTATCCACAGAAAGAACTATGAAAATAGAAATGCAAAAGCAACACATATGACATCATTTATCACATGTATATATGGGGATGTGATTTGGGGTTTAGGCCTTAAAAAATTGCTCTATAGCAAAAATGAATATTATGGAAATAGGTATCAAATGACAATATTTGTACAACCCAGTGGAATTGCTTGTTGGCTCTGGGAGGTGGGGAGAAGGAAGCGGGGAGAAAAAGAAAATGAATTATAGAAACTTGGAAAAATACTCTAAAAAATAAATAAATAAAAATTTTTAAATAAAATTATAATAATTTAGGTATAGAACTGAAAATCTTAGCCATACAGCTGCCAAATCTCTCAGGAAAGATTTTCCAATAGGGGATAGTTTTTACCTTGCTGACATGGAACAATGTGAAGCCAAGTTTCTGGAGGTTTAGAAGCTTTTGCCAGAGCTCTGGACTTTGGCCTCCTTTTTGGACAAGCTTCCAAACTCCAGGTGACAGTTGTCTGCTTAGCTCCCCAACATACCTCCTGCAAAATCTGGCTGATGGCTTTGTTTTGATCCATCTGCTGCCAAGCTAGGATCTGCTGGAATCTTTCATCCATTTGGGCCATGCTGTAAGAAAGACAGTGAATGAGCAAGCCTTGCTCCATCCAAATCCAAACAGGAGGAAAGGAGAGAAATTCTAAAATAACCCATGTCAGTCAAAGAAATTGTACTTATGATGCCTCTAGCAGAGGGGGAGAAAGTTAGGTTTCTGTTTCCCTAGAAATAATTGCTTTATTGTTCAGTCTGGTCCTTAAGGCCTGGTTCTATTTACCTGCCTGCCTTAACTGATCTGTTTGGTTTAGTCAAATTGACTTTGTGCTCCCAGACTCCGGAATGGTGCCTAGAATCAGCAAGAACACAACCTACCCTATTCCTTTGGTACTTCCCACTCCTAGTCCTGTGTATAGCTTCCAAAGGGCTCTCTAGGATTGATAACTATCACAGTCATGCATTCAACTCACCAGTGGAGGGTGAACAGACAATTTGAGTGCCACTTTACACGGAAAGAAACAGACAATGAAAGAGAGATCATAGGACTCTGAGTTGGAAAAGATGTTTGAAATTATCTAATACAACTCTCATTTTTAGAAGTGAGGAAACTAAGGACTGGAGAAGGGAGATGGCTTGCCTAAGGTCACACTGTTATTAAATATTGGAGCAGGAATTTGAATCCAAGTCACCTGTGTGGAAAGGAAACAAGGCTGACTGTTTGTGGGGGAAGGGGCAACTGGGAGTGGCAGTTGGGTCTTGGGACTAGCACTTCCTTCCTGCCGGGTGGGACTTGCTTCCTGGTGTTGGAGGAGAGAGGAGTTTGTTCAGCCCAGTCTGGTGTGGTGTGCCGCCTCTTCTTGGTTCAGCCTGAAGATTCAGGCCCAATCACTTCTGAAGGTTAGACCTGTTCTTGTTTGCTTTCTATCTACTGCTAAGATTCTGAAGCCTGTGTCTTCCAGCTGAACCAAGAAGAGCATGCCACTCCAGACTGGGCTAAACAAGCTCCTTCCTTCTCCAACACCAGGAAGCAAGTCCCACCTGGCAGGAAGGAAGTGCTAGTCCCAAGACCCAACTGCCACTCCCAGTTGCCCCTTCCCCCACAAACAGTCTTGTTTCCTTTCCACACCTGACTCCAAGTCCATGCTCTTCTCATTACATCTCAGTCTCCTCCCAAGAAACAACTTGCTCAAGATCACCCAGTAAGTTTGTGGCAGAGGAGGGAAGAGCAGCCTCATACACCTCAGTCATCAGTCAAGGGTTCTAACTCGGGGCAACCAAGCTCTTGCCTGCCCCTCCACAGCCCCAGCCCTCTATAACAGGCCTGGGGTTCCTTCTGACCTTACCTGGAACAAGCTTGCTTGACCAGATTTTGTTTTTGAGACTCATAGGTCATTTGAATGAATCGATTCTTGCAGCTCTCTGTCAACATCTGCTGCATGGCAGCTGGGGAAAACAGGAAAGCACTGTCATAATTGTCCAGGATGACACTAGAACACTGTAGTACTAACTTTTTTTTTTCAAATCCTTACCTTCCATCTTAGAATTGATTCTTGGTTCCAAGGCAGAAGAGCAGTAAGGGCTAAACAATGGGGTTTAAGTGGCTTGCCCAAGATCCCACAGCTAGGAAGTATCTGAGGCCAGATTTGAACCCTGAGAATCTCCCAAGTCCTGACCTTTTTAGTTGACAATTCATCAACTTACAAAGGCCTGTCCTATTATGTAATTCACATGATGCTACTTTGAATATTCCCAAGATAAGAGATGCATCTAGTAAATTAGTAGATATTGTATTTAGTGAAACCATATTGTATTATAAAAATTGCTTGGTTCCCAAAATTCTAATTAGTCTGGAAAAGAGTATACACATTAACCAATATCACATCCCTGTCCATAAGTCATCTCACCCTCCTTCCAGACACTACATTTAAGCTTCACTGAACTAAATCCTCCTGGCTATCTCACAGAGTAGGATGGACCTACCCCAGAGGGAACACCGCTGCCCTCAGAGAACTTCAACTTGAAATCGCTCCAATGGAACAGTATAAAGCAAGGAATCAAGAAGCAGATATTCTGACAAAATCATTATTTTGAAAGGATTATACTGGTCTTCTCCACTGTATTGTTTACTAATGTGAAAATGTCAGCTATCTGTGATATTGTGCTTTGTGCACTAGCTGAACAAAACTGCACTAAATGCTGGATTCTAAACCGAAAAATTAATATTTTAATTAAGTAGTTGCCTCATTTGCCTAGACAAATTCATAATACATAATTTGTATATCATTTCAACTGACCATGATTCTGACATGT
This sequence comes from Monodelphis domestica, assembly GCF_027887165.1. NCBI lineage: Eukaryota > Metazoa > Chordata > Mammalia > Didelphimorphia > Didelphidae > Monodelphis > Monodelphis domestica. The sequence continues at coordinate 460,087,677 of NC_077227.1, read as the reverse complement.
GTAGGTTTTCCCCTATTACCCTGAATAATAAAGAGTAGTTTATGTCTCCCCAGGAGATGACAGGAAAGAGGAAACCGATCAGCCTCAAAATATAAAAATATAAGCCACAGTCACAGATTTGCTAAGTAAATTTCTGTCAGCTGCCCAGCACAAGTCTTTCTATTATTCCCCATATGACCAATGGCTCTATCAGTACTGGACTCAACCCCTGTCTCTAAGACTTACAGGCAATCTCTCTTTGGCGTAAATTATCAGTCTCCTCCTGGGTTATAGCCATTAGTTGCTCCATCTTGATTCTGTAAAGTTTTCATTCATTAAAAAAAAAAACATCAAATCTAGTTATATCAAGTGAAGATGCCCCCTGGATATCCTAAAGCTCCAGAAGTGATCACCTGCATTCTCTTAGGGAATGAGAGGTGCTGGTAAAGGGGTGAATTTTTAAAAATCCCACAGTAAATCCATCTCCAGAGAAAGAACTGATAGTCTGAATGCAGATCAAAGCCAACCATTCTTCACTTTATTTTCTTCATGGTTTTTTTTTTTGTTCTGTGTCTTCTATAACATGATGAATATGAAAATATGCTTTGCATGATTGCACATATATAATCTATATGAAACTATTTATTGTCTCGGGGAACAGGGGGAGGGAGGAAATTTGAGACTCAAAATGTTAGGAAAGGAATGTTAAAAATAGTTTTACATATAATTGGGGAAAAATAAAATATTACTGAACAAAAAAAAATCTCACAGTAGGAAAAACTCTTGTTGGGAAGGGGGACCATACCAATTAATTATAACCAACTAATACTAGAGAAGGGCACATGTTGATATGGACCCATGGTAGCAGCCAAAATGACAGTGGGATATCCTTGATAGTATTTTAAGAATCAAGATGACCTTACAATATACATTTCTAGGGGATATTTCAAAAGAATCTAAAGCTAGTAATTAATTTCTAATCCAATTAAATGGATTCTCAGTAGTGGCTATTCATCTCCCAAACTTTTGGGAACTTTTTTGGTAAAAGGTTTTGACCTAAAGAATTAAGAATTAATTAAGAATGGAAGGGATGCCTCTTCCTGTCCCTCCCCACCAAAAAAGCAGCTTGCCCTAAGCTAGCTCCAACAAGTTTTTTTTTTTTTAACCTTCTGTCTTACAACTGATACTGAGTTCCAAGACAGAAAAGCAGTTAAGTATCAGGTAAGTGGAGTTAGTTGGAGTTACAAAGTGACTAGCTCAGGTACACATAACTAGGAAGTGTCTGAGATCACATTTGAACCTAGGACCTTCCATCTCTAGGACTGACTTTCTATCCACTGAGCCACTTAGCCACCCCCCCCCCCAAAAAAAAAAAAAAGCTTTGGATAAGCTGAACACTTACCTCTCATTTTCTAGTGACTTCAAGATTTCAGAACTTTTCCGTTGTCTGTGGAAAGGATCAAAAGGTTCCTTCCTCAAAATGAGATCATTTCATTATCACAAGAACCTGTTCCTGTATCCCTGACATATCTTGGGAATTAGAGTACCTGGCATCAAGGGCTGGGCACTAAGAAGTTAGCAAATAAATGCTTGTTGCTTAAAGGGGACAAGGCAAGGTTAGCTCTCAACAAAATGGTAGAGGAGCGGAAATTTGTCTTCTAAGAGCTCTCTTCTCCTCTGCCATAGCATGCTACAGAATCCCTCTCCCAAGGTCCACTATCTTCATCATAATCCAGACCCCCTAAAGCTCCCCTTCTTTACAAGAAAAATATAAAAACCCACTCCCAGCTAGCTGTCACTTTGGAAAAACTCTGATGAACAAATCACCCTAAAAAAAACCTTTCTTCTGAGGCAAACTGCATTTTAAAGGGCTGATGCCTTCACCCCTTCACTCTCAAAATGAATTTTTAATGGTAGCATCTTAGGCATCTGTAATTCCTGATAGGAGATATTTCTTGGCAGAGGGCCTTCTCAGTGCTCTCAGATTCAATGATAGAGACAGTTGTCCATGTGTAAAGTTTGGCTTAGTTGGCAAGACTGTTATCTCTAGGAGTAGGCTAACTGCTGGAAGCTGGCACCCAAGGGGGCCAGATGATTCCAGTGGCCCACAAGACTTACCTCTGATTATCTTCAAGGAGCCTCTGAATCCGGCTTGAGATACTCTGCTCTGTCTGCTTCAGTTGTTCTTGTAGACGCTGACGCTCTCCATCCAGGTAGCGCTGATGCTCACACAGGCCCTTGTCCAGCCTAAACTGCTCCTGTGGCAGAAAGAAGAGCACGTATGAAGCAGGGAAGCTTGCAAATCCAAGGGGTCAGAAGTCTGGTTCCTTGAGATGTAGGGATGCAGTTGCTTTTAGAATCAGCACTAAGGGGAAAGACAGAAATGAGGAGCAAACTAATGAAAAAAAATGTGAAGGATGGGGGCCTAGCAGTACCAGATCTTAAACTGTACTATAAAGTTGTGATCATCAAAATAACATGGTATTGGCTAAGAGACAAAAGAGTGAATCAATGGAATAGACTTGGGGTAAATTACCTCAGCAAGATAGTATATGATAAAACCGAAAGATTCTACCTTTTGGGACAAGAATCAGTTACTATTTGACAAAAACTGCTGGGAAAATTGGAAAACAGTATGGGAGAGATTAGGTTTAGATCAACATCTCACACTCTATACCAAGATAAATTCAGAATGGGTAAATGACTTAAATATAAAAAGGGATATTATAAGCAGATTAGGTGAACACAGAATAGTCTATGGGAAAGGAAAGAATTTAAGACCAAGCAAGAGATAGAGAATATTACAAAATGTAAAATGAATAATTTTGATTACATTAAATTTTTTTAGGCTTTTGTACAAACAAAACCAATGCAACCAATTAGAAGGGAAGCAACAAATTGGGAAAAAATTTTATAACAAAATCTCTGTCAAAGGTCTAATTTCTCAAATCTATAAGGAGCTAAGTCAATTGTGCAAAAAAAAAAAATCAAGCCATTCCCCAACTGACAAATGGTTAAGGGACATGAATAGGCAGTTTTCAGATAAAGAAATCAAAACTATCAATAAGCACATGAAAAAGTGCTCTAAATCTCTCATAATTGGAGAAAGGCAAATTAAAACAACTCTGAGGTACCACCTCACACCTAGAAGATTGGTCAATATGACAGAAAAGAAAATAATAAATGTTGGAGGGGTTGTGGCAAAATTGGGACACTAATGCATTGCTGATGGAGTTGTGAATTAATCCAGCCATTCTGGAAGGCAATTTGGAACTATGCCCAAAGGGCTTTAAAAGAATGCATACCCTTTGATCCAGCAATATCATTGCTGAGTTTGTACCTCAAAGAGATAATAAGGAAAAATACTTGTACAAAAATATTTATAGTGGCAAAAAATTGGAAAATTAGGAGGTGTATCAATTGTGGTATATGATGGTGATGGAATACTATTGTGCTGAAAGGAATGATGAAAGGAATTCCATGTGAACTGGAAGAAACTCCAGGAATTGATGCAGAGTGAAAGGAGCAGAACCAGGAGAACATTGTACACAGAGACTGATACACTGTGGTACAATCAAATGTAATGGACTTCTTTACTAGCAGCAGTGCAATGATCCAGGACAATCCAAAGGGACCTAGGAGAAAGAACGCTATCCACAGCCAGAGAAAGAACTGTGGGAGTAGAAATGCACAAGAAAAACATATGGTTGATCACATGGTTCAATGGATATATGATTGGGGATTCTGGCTTTAAATGATCACTGTATTGCCCATATTAATATTATGGAAATGGGTTTTGAACAATGATACATGTATAACCCAGTGGAATTGCTTGTTGGCTGCAGGAGGGGGGAGGGAAAGAACATAAATCATGTAACCATGGAAAAATATCATTAATTAATTAATTAATTGGAAAAAATGAAGAGCAGGTAAATGTCAACATGTCCACAAATCCCTATCCTTCAGGGCAGTCTCTCACTACAAAAAAGAAAACACTGGCAGGAAAGAGATGGTCAGGAATCTATCTCTGGTCCATCAGATTCAGAGAATCTTAGTAGGGGTTGGGATCAGAAGGGCCTCAGAGATGATTTGGTTTAATTCCCTCTATTTTTTTTTAACTTTCTTTCCAAGTTTTCTTGATGTCTTTTATTTTTCATACCAATCATTCCCGAAATGCAGCCCTCTGCCTGAATACACTCATTCTTTTTTTTAACCCTTACTTTCTGTCTTCATATCAGTCCTTTTTTTTAAACAATTACTTTCTGTCTTAGAACCGATACTAAATATTAGTTCCAAAGCAGAAGGGCAATAAGGCTAAACGACTGGGGTTAAGTGGTCTATAGAGAGTGAGTCAGAAAGGGACTTTCCCAGGGAGATGTGATCTCCATGTGGGACTGAGTAATTCAAGCCCAGGGCCACAAATCCATCTGACCATGCCCACCTAGGAAATGTCTAAGGCCAAATTTGAACACAGGACCTCCTGTCTCCAGTCTTAGCTCTCTATCTACTGAGCCACTTAGATGCCCCTTTGGTATCAGTTCTAAGACAAAAGAGTGGCAAGGGTTAGACAATTGGGTTAGGTGACTTGCCCAAGGTCACATAGCTTAGAAGTGTCTGAAGACAAATTTGAATCTAGGTTCTCCCAACTCCAGGCCTGGTGCTCCATCCACTGTGCTACTTAGCTACCCCCAAAACATCTTTTTGTACCAAAGTAAAATTGTTTAGCAGAACTGACCGATGAAACAGGGTGGTGGTATAAAAGAGGACTGGTCCTAAAGTCAGAGGATCTGAGTGGAAATCCTATCTCTGTCCCTTATATAAATGGAGATTTTGAACCTTTGAATTCATTCCTCAGAAGTCCTTAATATTTCCCAAAGTTCCCTATAATCTCTCCTATGTCCCCACATTGGCGAGATCACATTATTGGTATTTAAGTGAATGTATGCTCCTCGCACATGCTCTTTGACCTGCAACCAGGCTGAATTCAGGCAGTTCTTTTGCTTGTTATTAATAATAAAACTTTATAAAATATAATATTTAGTTATTGATTATTAATTTTAAAATCCACATTTTGGTGACCACGAAGGGACAGAATTCTCAAATATTTTTAAGATAGAATATATTATTTTTTCAAGCTTGCACTCCTGCCTGCCCACCTGTTTTTGTGCCATCACAGCCACACCTGCTCCTGATTCAGCTGGAGCTGTACCAGTCCAATCTCCATACCTCCAACAGCCCACGACCAGACCCACCTGCTACTCCAAGCCATGTGTTCCCCACCCCCCAAAGGTGAGATTCCCTAATCCCTTTGGACACTCCCTCCCAATCCCACACTCCACATGGGTTTTTCCATCCTGCCCTAGCCATTTGTTAGCATGGAGAAAAGAAACCCCACCCTTTCTAGTTTTCAAATAGATTTTTTTTTAAACTGACCATGTACTCCTAGTTTAGAAGGCTGTTACTAAAGGTTTTTCACAGGGAGGGCAGTTAGTTCCAAATCAGTAGATTTAAAGTCACTTTTGGGGAATAAGCCTGTTGGTTTTTTTCCTTTTTTCATTTGACCCAAAACACCAAGGAGTATTTTTTCTCTCATATGCAAATACGCTATTATTTTTCCCTCTAAGTTTTGCTTCTTTCTGTTTACTCTGTAAACAAACCCCATTCAGCATCTTTCAGGAAAAATGTTATTGTAAAGCATGTTTAAAACTCTGAAACAACAGTTTGAGTTGGTAGAGTTAAAAAGTACAGTTTGGATCTGTTTAATTTTTTTCCTGGGGCTTTTTATTTTCATTGGAGATTTCTCACTTTTATTTCCTTCTCCTCAAGAATATGCCACAAGGTAGCCTGCTTATGCTACAAACCATCCTGAAATATTTTGACAAAGTTCTAAAAGTCCTAATTGCTCTCAACATGCAGAGTGGAGATTCTGCCAAGTGCTTCTCTGAAAAAATTCAGAACGCTGACAAAAGAAATCTAAATGGATAATAAATACTGGGGGAGGGGAAGGAAATTTTAAAAGAGACCTGGAAGTTTCTTGCTAACTATTTTGAGTTTATTCTCCTCCTATAATAGTGAACAAGTCTATTGGGATTGGTAAAAGAGGATTTTGACTGCTCTACATGCCTGTACCATCTCTCATTGGTTCATATCATTGTATTTACGGATTGCTTTAAGGTTTAAATTTTTTTAAGTTTCTCTGTTTTAATTTAATCAATATCTTTCTGTTATACTGAATCATTTAAAGCTATGTTTTGCCTATATTGATCTTTAATTTTTACCTTTACCTTTGCTAAAGAACAAAAATATCACTGTAAGTTCATGAACATCTTGCCCAAACCATTTTCACTAGATCCTTCGAAGATGACATGTTGCCTTTGTGTATTGTCACATAGATGATGATGGATGGACTTCATCAAAAGATATATACAACCTTTAGAGAATTGAATAAGCTAAGAATTTAATTGTAATTTTAAGGGATCTTCAGAAATAATTTTACATAACTAGTGGTTTCTGAATGGGTGATATTTTATATTTATATTATAAAGAAAGTTGTATTAAAGGTAGAGAAACAAAGAAATGTTCCTACCAAGGTGTTTCTATGTAGCAGAAAGCCAAAAAAAAGAGCTGCAAAACTATTTTAATTTACTTACATCAGAACAATCTAGATTTCTTGATGATGTTCTAGACCCAAATAAGTTTTACTTTAAGAATATGTTTGCCAAGGTTGAAAGATTTGCTACATGTGTAAAAAATTGTGACAAATATCCATCAGTTCATAGGGTTTTTTTTAATGTCATATAGCAACTTATGTGAAATATGATAGTAGGTTTGTTTGCTATTGCAATTAACTGGGCTATTATGAATTTTGGGGACTTTGGTATTTCTTTGAATGTCCATTATCTGCTGTGTTACTGTTTTATTCTGAAAATCATTTGTACTCACACATGGCTAACACAGTGTGTCACTGGTTTTAAGCTATATATTTTTTATTTTTATAACTTTTTTTATTATTGTTTTTCCTTGCATGTGCAATATAGTATCTAAGTTTTATTTTTTCTCTCCTTTTTGTACTTGAAGCACATGTCAAGAGTATTGAGATTTTTTTTATTTTGCAGTAATATAAGTTTTAAATACATTTGTTCTAATTTTTTTTTACATTTGTTCTAATATTGATGCATACTCAAATAGCTTTAGACTATAAAAATGCCATTGATTGTTTAAAAGAATTATGGGACTTTGCTTCATGATTCTGTCTGATTCCAGAAGAAGGGAATAGACAAAAGAGCCACTGTACAGTGCTAAAGAAGCACAGAGCACCTACACAGTGCCTATGGAGCACAGAGTCAAAGAGACCAGATCCCACTGGGATTGAAGAAATTTTGAGCCAAGACAAGAGGACTTGAACTTGTTTGGGGTTCGAGGTTGCAGCTATTTAACATGTGTTAAATGCAGGACTTCCCTGAACCACATTCTATCAAGCACCTCCTTTTTGCTGCAATTGAGGCTCCCATTTACTGTTGAAATCTAGTCCCTTTTCAGTCTTTCATGGTGTGGTAAACTTTCTATAGTCCTGGCTACTGATTAGGTAGTGTATAATTGCTTAAATTATTTTAATTGGGCCCTGATTCAAGGACCTGTTATAGATTTGTTTTTCCTTTACTTAGATTTTTTTAGACATGAGACTTTTACAATTTTTTCATCCACAAGTTATTTTTTCTCTTTTATTTGGATTTTTTCACGTTTTTTATTTTCTTTTGCAAATTGAGTCATATATCTTGTAACTCAGCCATGCATCCCTGAGTGATTCCTATGTTTGTTATTATACACCTCAGGGGGGCTAAGTTATTGTTGTGAACTTTGATTTAAATCTGAGCAATTTTAGGATAAGAAACTTGCTCGCAAAATCCAGAATGCTCCATGAAGATAGATGCCTGCAGATACCACATGCTGCACCAGAAGATCCAGAGTGAACTTTTGGATGTGAATTGAACTATGGGGGGTTGAAATGCCTTTGTTTTGAAAGTATGCTCTTATGCCAAAGGGAACTTTCCCCAAATTGGCTTTTTGTCAACCTAGTAATCATTGGTTTTGTTCTCTTTTCCTTTTATCCACAAATTATTGCAACCTTTAAGTTGATTATGTTTCCATGATCCTTTTGGGGAAACTGGTTTCTCAATAGGATCACGGGGGGAGGGGGAAATGTATAAATGGAGATTTTTTAGTATTTCCCCAAATTCCCTATAATCTCTCCTATGTCCCCACATTGGCAAGATCACATTATTGGTATTTAAGTGAATGTATACTCCTCCCATGCGCTCTTTGACCTGTGACCAGGCTGAATTTGGGCAGTTCTTTTGCTTTAGTTATTAATAATAAAACTTTATAAAATATAATATTTAGTTATTATTAATTTAAAAACCCACACCCTTAACTTTGAGACCTTGGAAAAGATGATTCATCACTTAGAGCCTCAGTTTCCTTCTCTGTAAAATGAGGGGATCCAACTGAAGGACCACTAAAGTCTCTTCTGGCTTTATATCTAGGATCCCACCCAGCTCACTTGATAGAGTCAAGGTTCATAATGGGCCCTCTCACTCCAAACCTAGGACTCTGGGCACTCTACTACACAGCCTTCCCCAAAGTCAGGATCACTCAGAGTTGGCAGGAAATCCACAGTGATGTCACAGAAGGTGACTAAATTTGGGAGGTACTAAATATAAACTTCTGTTCCTTAGAGAGATCAGGAAATCTGACCAGATCTAACTAGTGATAAAATGGAATGATTTAAAAACTTGTATATCAGCCAAGAATATGGTCAGTAAGAGTTGCAATCTCCAAACAATATGACTGGCTGCTGCCCATGGACCTGGCAAGGACATACCTCTTTGACAGTCTGCAGTATCTCATCCTTTTGAATATTGCTTTGCTGGAGAAGTTGGGCATGCTCCCGCTGCCCAATTTCTAGACGACGTTCAAATTCTAACTTCTCCAGCATTTTCTGTTCCTAGAAGAGGGATCCAGAAAGTCATTACAGGAAAAAAGAATGCACTACTCCCAGATGCTGCTCTCTTCTTAATCAAAGTCAATATAAGTGGGGGGAAATACTTAAACCCAAAGCTTGAATCTCTCTCTCTCTCTCTCTCTCTCTCTCTCTCTCTCTCTCTCTCTCTCTCTCTCTCTCTCTCTCTCTCTCTCTCTCTCTCTCTCTTTTTTAAATAGCCATTATCTTCTGTCAGTACCAATTCTAAGACAGAAGAATGGTAAGGTCTAGGAATTGGGATTAAGTGGCTTACCCAGGGTCACACAGCCAGGAAGTATCTGAGGCCACATTTGAACTCAGGTCCTCCTGACTCCAGGCTTGGTGCTCTATCCACTGTGCTACCTAATTGCCCCTCTGAATATCTCTTGATAACATCTTCATTTCACAATGAAAAAACCTCTAGAGACAGCACTGCACAGAGGTGGACAACAGACAAAAGCTGGAGTAAAGTATACAACCATAAGGGATTCTGGGGCAACGAACCAGAATAGTTAATGTGTGAAAATTGAGTTAAACACAATACATCACGTATCCTAGTTCTTTCATGCCCAGGAAAAGTTCAGGGGCCAAAGTCAAGGTTACAGTGAGAAAAACAACACCTATACTTTTACAGCCCAACTTCTTAAGAATTACTGAAAGATAAAAAGTCTGCAGGAGATAGAGGGATATTTAGTTTGGTTGGTACATTAGATTCTTGGTTGAAACAGTTACAGCTTGTTTCAGCAGAAAGCCAGGTTAAATCTGGTGTTTAGCAAGAAACCTTTTCTGCCCATCCTGATCAAAGGTAATGTATTGTTATAGCTAATAAATATCAGATTGGAGGTTGATAAAACTGTTATGGGTAAATACTAATTTGTAGGCAGTGGATAGAAGGCTGGAAGCAGTTTGGTACACCACCAAAACTGTTTATTCTCAGGAAAAATAGGGACAGGAAATGGAAGACAGGAAAACAGAGAATATAGATCTAAATTTATATCACTATGCCTAAAAGTAACCCCTATACTAACATATCTAATAAATCCTAAAATCTGACTGCTTTCTTTGCAGTTTCTTCTTGCCTGCAAAGCAAGCCTAAACCTGGCCTACTAATCTTATATTAAGTTCCCTAACTATCTTAAACTAACTAATCAATGAACATTAAACTGATAATGAACTCCTTAAAGTAATATATGGAATCAAACTGCCAGTGGAGAGTCTGCCTATCACAGTTGATACAGACAGTGCAGCACCTCTCTAAAGTTCTCAGGAAGAAAGCCCTCAGAGTGCAGCCCTTCTCCCCTCTAAGTGCTGGGAAGAAGAACCCCCTCAGAAATAGACTTTCTTAACTTCATATATGAATTTCAACTCTCAGCAGCTAACTGTCAGATATTCCTGACAGAGCACAACACCAAAATCCCCAGACACCCTGCTCCATAGGAAGACAGAGAAAATGGAGTCGCTTAACTGATTTTTTCTCTTTCTTATAATTTTTCTCTCAAAGAGACAGAGTTCAAATCTGTCTGCTACTGCCTCTTAAAGAGACAGAGAGTGAGAGCTGTCTGTTGCTGTCTCTTAAGGAGACAGCATACAAATTAAAAACCTTCCTCTGACCTAAAACTTCTGCTCCTAGCAAGACAGAGGGAAATTACGAAATTCCTTCTAATAGTATTATACTTCTACAAGAGTGGGAACTCTCTTCTCTGTTCTCAGTTTGTTTATGGGTAAAGTAGGGCCACTACAGCCTTTCTCTCCTAGTCTCTCAGAGATACTATGAGGATAAACAACAATAATAAAATGAAGACTTATGTAGTCTTAAACTTTACTGAGCATTCAACATACATGATTTCATTTGAATGCTACAGATACTATTATCCTCATTCTACAGATTCAAAATGTGAGTCTCGGGCAAGTTAAATGACTTGCCCATGGCCCCACAGCTAGCAAATGTCATAGACAGGAACTGAAAGCAGGTTCAAGATTCAGCACTCCCATCAACTCTGCCGTAAACCAGTAAGAGAGCACATAGGAATGGTAAAGCTAGTTCTTTTCAAAGACAGTTCTGTTACTATTTCTAAGAAAGAAAAATTGTAGTTGAATTCTCTCTTAGAGAGAATGAAACATTGGGTTTTCCTAACACATTCACTTCAAACCCTCCTATTTTGGCAGGCTTCCATTTTTCAAAGATGTAGAACTTCTATGTGTGTGCTCATGTTAAGAGAAAAAATTAGGGTTGTTGACTGAATATATTATTTTAGTGGTAGCCAGGGATTAAAATTCAATCCCAATAAAATACTCAAGTCAGTTTGGGATTTTTATGGTGGTTTAATTACAATAGAGGGAAGAAGTTAAGAAGAGAGAGAGAAAAGGGAATTGGACTGCTCTGGCAAGCCAGATAGGTGTTGGAGGTCAAGGAAAGGAGGAAAGGAGGAATCAGTCATCTCACCACCAAGCCACAAACACCCAAACCCTCCAAGACACCAAACACGCTGCCACGAGCTCCCAACACAGAAAAAAGCCAATGTCTCCGAGAGAGAGCCCAAGAGCAAGAGCGACAGGAAGTGATGTGAAATATATAGACAATTCTTTACATTACTTCCTGTGTCTCACATGTACCAATGGTAGCTTAAGTTTGACTTAGGACAACCCAGGGGGTCTGTCAGCTGTTTCTTATTTGTCACTTGCTAGCACATGTCGGTCATAGGCCATCCTGCTCAACACTTAATCCTTAAGTAGGGGTGTATACATTCCTGGTTGCTAGAATTCTAAGACTAAGCAGGGTGGAGTATATCTAAAATTCACACTCACCTTTCTCTTCTCATAATCTAAGAATTTATTCTGAAAAACAAAAAATAATAGCAGTTGAGAGAAAGTGGCATTGGCACAAGGACCCCAGCAGTCCCACCTAACACTCAGATTTACAGCAATCTTTTTTAGTCCAGAAGATTTGCTTGTTGAAATAAAATCAAGACAGGAGGAGAAAGTGTTGGAGCTTATGCTATGCACCCTTTGGTGGCCAAAGGCCATAAACCACTTAAGTGTCTCAATCTGGAGATGAGTGCCTCTGAGCCAGAGTACTGATTCTCACCTGCCACTCAGTCTCCTCCCTGACATAGCTGCAAACTGATCCATCGGTACTATCCACCGAAGTCTCTCCTCCATCTCTTTCCAACACTGGGAGCAAGAACTGGGAGGGTGGGTAGTACTCAAGCCCAGATTCTGAAAAAGACCAGGGCCAAGCCTATCAAAATGACAACAAAGGATGAGGACCTCAGTCAGACCAGAGCCTCAGCTGGTCTTGAAACTAAACATCCTCTCCCACAACCTTTCTACTCTCTAAGATGGATTCTGCTAATCATAAGAATCTTCAATCTGACAAATACAAACTTTCCAATGAGATTACTAAGCCCTCTGTCTGAGAACAATCACCTGCAGATGTGGTCCTGAAAAGAAGAGAACATGGGAAAAGGCAGGGCCCTGATTTTGCTAAATAGAGGAGAAAATCAATATAGATAATAGAAATAGGTAAAGCCCAAACCTAAATCAATTATTTACAACATTTACATTTGGAATAGACAAGAGGGGGGTATCTCATAGGAAGGGAGACAAGGAAAATAGTCCAGTAGCTCCTAGGATCTGGCTCATAGATGCAATAAAGTACATCTAAGAGACTCCTGGACATATCTCACTTCCTATCCAATGGCTATACTTGGGTTTCAGAGCTTCATGCTATAACAAAAACAACACCCAGAAACCAAACCCTAGATTTTACCTTTGCAGAGAAACTGCTGAATGGCCTCAGTACCCATACTACACACAGCCTCAGGTGGATAGACCATGGAAGAAGCATCAAGGCTCAGAGTCTGCAAAACATCAAGGGTGGAAGGAAAGCCTCCAACATACCTGATATGTCCAATTCTTCCAATATTCATCAGCTTGAGGCTAGGTCCCTAAAACTTAAAAACAAAAAGCAAAAACAAAGAAATCTTGCTCTACCAATGAGGAACACATACACTGTTTTTAACTCTTGGGAATGTCTCATTACCTCATGTCACACTGCTCTCTTCAATAAAGTCTTAGAGAATTAGAGAATTCCTATTAATTCCATAATCAAAGACAGACTCATCTGGCTGACATTTAAAGTTCCTGCCAAAGCCCCCACCTACCTTTCTGGACTTATATTCATTAGTCCCCTTCAAATATTCCATGGTCAAAACAAACTGGTCTTCTTGCTGTTTCTCACAAACAAAATTCTATCTCTAAAACCCTATTTCCCATCTCCATGCATTTGCCCAGGCTCCTCCTATGCCTAGAATCCTTACTACTTTCCTAATTTCTTTTGAAGCTCAACTCAAGATCCAGCTCTTATATGAGATCTTTCCTGATTCTCCCGATCCCCACCAGTTTCTAGAACCTTCCCTCCCAAATTACTTTGTATTTATTTTGAATATGTGTACATGTTAGCTCCCCTAACAGACTAAATTCCTTGAGACAGGAACTATTTCATTTTTGTCTCTGAATCCTCAAGGCCTAAAAAATGTCTGGCATATAGCCAGGGCTTGATAAATGCTTGTTTCTTGATTTAATTTAATAAAAGAGAGAGCTATTCACTTTGCTGATGAGTAAAACCAGGATGCAAGCTGTGAGAAATTTATACTAATTTACCTCTAGGGTTCGGACATGAGCCAGCATCTGGGGCAGTCTCTCTATCGGATTTTCACTGATGTCAAGAGTTCGTAAGCTATGAAGTTCCCCAAGGGTGTCAGGTAGCTCCTTCAGTTTGTTATCTAAGGAAAAATCCCAAGCACACAGCTCAAACTACTGACAGAGTGATTATTACTGAACTCATCTTAATAAAGCCTCTGGGTCTGACATATTTCAGGGGTTCAGTGTGGTCTTCTGTCACTTATTTCAATATATTCAGCATGGTCCATTCTCTTATAAGACTTTGACAGCCCCAAATGGAGATGCTAAAGCCCTAAATGGAGAAGTTAACTTGTCCAAGATCAAGCAATGAGAAAAAGTAAAAAACTGAGTCCTTCCAGGTCTGCCTTCCAATCCTACCTATTATCTATACCAAAATGCTTTGAATTTGAAAAGCTATTAAAACTTTGTGTGGGAAATAGGGGAGCAGTCACCTGGGGAAAGAAGCAGCTGTGGTTCAGTGGTGAAGAGTTCAAATCTAGTCTCAGACACTTCCTAGCTGAGTGATGCTAAACAAATCACTTTAGCTTCTAACTACCTGACAGATCCATTGGAAAAGGAAATGGTAAACCACTCTAATAGCCTTGACAAGAAAACTCCATGGACAACTATAGTCCAAAAGGGTCAAGAAATGGACATGACTGAATGACTCAACAACAACTACCAGGGAAAAAAATATTGGTATCAAATATCTCTAATAAGGATTTGTTATCCATGAAATATAGAAAACTAGCAGAATATATATAATACAGAAAGCCATTCCCCATGAGAAGAGGACAAAATAATTTGAACAAACAAGTTTTCAAAATAATAATTGCATTCTGATCAAGGTCACATGTAATATCCAGTGGAAGGGTGGGTGGAGGGTGGGTGGAGGGAAGGGAGTAATAGAATATGATTTTTGTAACCAAGGAACAATGTTTGAAATTGGCCAAATAAAAATAAATTAAAATATTTTTTAAAAACCTACAACCTTAAAAAAATAATAATTGCAAACTATTATTAACCATATAAAAGAAAGACCAAAATCACTAATAATATAAGAAATGCAAATCAGAGCAACCCTGACACTCTACCGCATACACAGCAAATTGGCAGAGGACAGGAGGGGAGGAAATGGAAGGGAAAGGGAAGACAGAAGTAGTTTGGCTCCAAATGGATATGAGAAAATACATCATCCAGTTTCTCTGCAAGGTGGGAGACCCACAAAAGTAAAAGACTGTATATAGCTTAGGGATAGAGTTTACTTGTTTTTCTTATGTGTTTATCTGTTCTATTGAATCTTTTTTTCCTCCTTAAGAAAAATTATTTGTCATAAGAGAAGGCTCCCTGGGAAGAGCATGAGGAAGAATATGGAATATGGGCAATATAAAAACAAAAATAGCAATAAAATCTATTTTTAAATATACTTTATAAACATAAACATTTTATAAACAAGATATATTTTAAAATCTGTGATAAACCCAATCTCTAATCAATGTGAGGCTCATTCTTGATCATAGCTCAATTGGTCTGTGGCAGTTTTTCCTTACAGAATACAATTTCGATGTCTGCTCAAAGCATGTACATTCAGGAGTCCGTCTTTCTCTCATACCTTTCACATTGAGGGTCTGGAGTTGGGCCAGGTTCCCGATGGACTGTGGAAGACATTTCAACTGATTTTTTTCAAAATTCAATACCTAAGACAGAGAAAAGAGAATAAGAAGAAACTAAAAGTTCTCTATACCACAGCTTCCCCAGGATAACAACAGAGCATCCACTGGAGGGCCTCACAGAAACTACTGGGAAAACATGTTTGAAATTCATCTCTCAGTTTCTCAATTAACAATTATTCAGGTCCTTTAGCCCACTTGGAAGGATGTCTCTTCCTAATATGTCTTGCCCATTTCATTAGTATTTTCATTCATTAGTATTTTCAAAGAAGGCGAGAAAAACACGAAATCCAAATCAGCCTGTTTTACTACTTCTTAGTAACTGTCACAAGTTGCCTCCCCTTCAGTCACCTAGGGCAGGCCCTCATTACATCTCACTTGAATTACTGCAGTAGCTTCCTGATGGATTTCCTTGCCTTTAATTTCTCTCCTCTAATCCATCCTCCCCACTGCTACTAAATTAACATTTCTAAATCAAAGGTCTAATCATGATACTACTCTTCACAAGAAGTCTGTGTTTTATACTATCTCTAGTATAAAAGAGAAACACTTGTTTGGCATTCAAGGCCCTTTAATATCTAAGCTCTCTTTTCAGAAGATGCTCACATTCCCTTTAATCATTCTTGCTTGCTCATATGCCTGTTTTCTCCTAAACACTCTCTCTCTCTTTCACTGTTCCAGCTAAACTATATCCTGTTCCCCATTTAACATTCCCTCTCTCACCCCCATGCCTTTGCTCAGGCACACATCAAATGCCATCCCTCATCCTCTCTGCTTCCCAGAGTTCAAGTGTTCTCTCCTATAAAAGGCATCTCTTTATTCCCTCAACTGATGGGTTCTCACGCCACCAAAAATATCTTACATCTCTTTTATAGATAATTTGTATTGACTTCTCTGAGGACCTATTGTTTCTCCCCAGACAGGGCAGAGAGAGTTTGGGGTTGTCTTTGTCTATGCCCAGTGCCTAGGCCAGCACCTGCACTCAGCAGGTGATCAATAAATGTAGATAGGACTGAACCGAACTAAATTCTCCTAAGTGGATCCAGTGATTAATCCCAAGGAACTGGGCACAACGCCATCTCAGGCCTTAGTCAAACACATGTTATCAGAACCTCCACTTCTCTAGCAGATGAATGAGCACCAGTTGCAGAAGCACCACATGGGTCTGCATTGTCCCCTGGGCTGGGACTGCACATTGGTCAAGCTTCTGGCCCCAGAGAAGACAGAAAAATCACAATGAGAAAGCCTGGCCACTGCCTGGGAAAGAGGATGGTACCTTTTCCCCCTGACCCTACTGACTTGAGTCCCTGGGCCTCTGCTGCATCTGGAACATGGAGTCCACTAGGAGAGTGACCAGGAGGAACCACTAAGCCTGATTGTACAGCATAGTGTCTTTAGTCAAGGGTAGAAAGCTGTGCTCTTCTGGCTTTCACTCCTCTGAGCATCTGGTTCTCCCAAACTGCCCTACTTCTGTCCAAGGGACCTAATGCCATCCTAATAGCCTCCCAAGTTTACAAGCTGGAAATCCTTGATTTCTCGCTCTCCCTTGGATCCCTCCATAGCCAAAAACCTCTGTGACCTCCGCCTCCACCACCTCCCTCATCTCTTCACATTTCTGCCTTTTCTTCCCTCCACAGCCACCACCCTAGCTCAGGCCCTCATCACTCCTGACCTGGACTGACCACAGCCTCCTATTTGGTCTCCCTCACTTGGGACTCTGCCCTCTCCAATTCATCCTCCACACAGCAGCAGCCTTTGGGTTTTCCTTAAATGGAGGTCTGGCCATGTTACTCTTCAGTCAGGAAACTGGTGACTCCTTGTTATCTGTAGCATCAAATATAAACTCTTCTGTTTGGTATTTGAAATCCTTTTACAACCTGATAAAAAAAATTTTTAAACCCTTGCCCTGTTTTATTTATTTATTTAGATAAGCCCTTACCTTCCATCTTGGAATCAATACTGTGTATTGGTTCCAAGACAGAAGAGTGGTAAGGGCTAGGCAATGGGGGTTAACATTTGAACCCAGGACATCCCATCTCTAGGCCTGGCTTTCAATCCACTGAGCCACCCAGTTGCCCACCCTTACCCTCTGTTTTAGAATCAATACTAAGCATCAATTCCAAGGCAGAAGAGTGATAAGGGCTAAGCAGTTGGTGTAAGTGACTTGCCCAAAGACAAACAGCTAATAAGTGTCTGAGGCTATATTTGTACCCAGGACCTCCCTGGCCTGGCTCTCTTTATATCCAATGAATCACCTAACTGTCCCAACCTGATCCCATTCTACCTTTCTAGTTTCTTATTTGACTCTCCTTCATGTGTACTCTACTCCACCCAAATTGTCATTACTATTCCTTGCACAGAACCTTCCATCTCCGTCTCTGTGTCCTTGCCCTAAGCAAAGAATATACTGCATCCTAACTTCTGCCTCTTGGATTCTCTCACTTCCTTTAGGCTCAACACAAGTATACCTTCTACAGGAGGTTTTCCCTCATTCTACTGGCTACTAACACTCCCTAGAGCAAAAGTGTCAAATTCGAACCTGCAAAACTCCCAAGAGAAGCCCTGATGAAAGTGTAACTGAGAAAGGGTAGCTAGGTGGCTCAGTGGATAGAGAAGCCTAGATACTGAAGGTCCTGATTCAAATCTGGCCTCAGGCACTTCCTAGCTGTGTGACCCTGGGCAAGTCACTCAACCCCCATTGCCTAGCCCTTACTACTCTGCTGCCTTAGAACCAATATACACAGTATTGATTCTAAGATGAAAGGAAAGGGTTTAAAAAAATACTTTTTAATGTAATTGGGAAATGTTTAACAAGGTAAATAAAAACATAACATTGATCATATTAATTTGTGGTTTTCTAAATAAATATGCAGCCAGCATCCTTTTCCATTTGACTTTGACATCACTGCCCTAAAGCATAGGGTACAGGAGAATATAAATAGGAGATTAAGTTGGAAAAGTACATTTCAGTAGTAGGAGTGGAAAACAATGTTACTTTCTATCCCTCTCCAAACTAACTTGTATCTATTTTATATACATCTAAACAAATACATGTTTCTCCCTGCCAGATTACAAAATCCTCAAAGGTGGGGCCTGGTTTTGCTTTTTCATTGTATCTCCAGGGACTAGCGTTCAGCAAGAGCTTAACTTTAATAAATATTTACTGACAATTAAAATTAAGACTACTTCAGTGATCTTCCTAAAGCACAATTCTGAACATGTTCTGCCTTATTACTTAATAAAGTCCAGATTTCTTTCCCTATAATTCAAGCCCCACTATAACTTGTCCTGTGACAGAGGCTGGCAGAAAAAGTACCAGCCTCTGTCACCGTCTCCAATAATCACAAAACATATTATTATTTGAATTTTCCAGATAGAAACTAATTTATTTTAAGAGTAGCACAGTATAATGGATACAGGGCTATTTTGGGAGTCATTAAGCCTGGGATTCAAGTCCTACCACTTGGAAAAGTGGCAACTATATAATTCAGGGCAAGTCATTTAACCACTCAGCTCTCTTCAAATTATAGGGAGTAGCTAGGTGACTCAGTGGTTGGAGAGCCAGATAGAAGGACCTGGGTTCAAATCTGGCCTCAGATACTTCCTAGCTGTGTGACCCTGGGCAAGTCACTTAACCCCGACTGACTAGCCCTTACTGCTCTTCTGCCTTGGAATCATACTTAATATTGATTCCAACAGGGAAGGTAAGGGTTTAAAAAAAAAAAAGAAATTGTGAAGCAAACATCACTCTATTAGGAAAGGAAGCTTTCTCCTCAGTAGTTCCCTAGGCCAATGAAACCACAGGTCTTGTCTTTAAAAAACAAGCAAAAATTTCTATAGGTCCTTGAGGTTTACAAAATGCTTTTATCCCAACAACCCTGTGAAGAAAGTAATGTTGATATTATTCTCTTCATCTTAGAGGTTCTTTACCAAAGAAACTAAGGCTTAGAGAGATGAAGTGAGTTCTGCACAATCCCCTAGCTTTGAGAGTCAAGTCCAATCTGAACCCAGATCTTCTGACTATAAGCCTCATACTACAAGGTATCCTTCCAGACTTATCCCTCACTACTCTTCTCAGACACTCAATGCTCTAGCAACATTTTGTTGTTGTTGTTCAGTTGAGACCCCACTTGGGATTTTCTCAGCAAAGATACCGGAGCAGTTCATTATTTCTCTCCAGCTTATTTGACAGATAAGGAACAACAGGGTTAGGTGACTTACCCAGAATCACAGCTAGTGAGTGTCTGAGGCCAGATTTGAACTCAGGAAGATGAGTCTTCCTGAATTTAGGCCTAGCACTCTATCCACTATACTACCTAACTGCCAAAATTCCCCAAACACACCCTGGGCTCTCTTATCAGAGTCTTTTGGTCCAACTATTTGCTCTTCTCTCTATCTACAATGTCCTACCCCACATGCTCCACCTGAGCCTAACTTCTCTTTCAAGATCTGAACCAAATGCCATTTCTCCAAGAAACCTTCCCTGATCCCTGGAAGTGATCCCTGCCACCTCTGAAACTTTAGGATTCTGCTGTCATGATCTGTCTTTGATGAGAAGCAATAAGACACTCCTTTACCAAAACACAGAGAGAATGACAGTGGCCAAAAGAACAGAGGCCTTTTGCTTAAGAAGAGGTAAGTCCAAATGCCACTACAGCATATTGTTTGTTTGTTTGTTTGTTTAAATCCTTAACTTTCATTTTAGATTATTAGTTCCAAAGAAGAAAAGCAACAAAGGCTAGGCAATGGGGGTTAAATGACTTGCCCAGGGCCACACAGCTAAGAAATGTCTAAGGTCACATTTGACCCCAGGACCTCCCATCTCAGGGCCACTGAGCCACCTAGTATAGCTTTTTTGACACTGTAAGAACAAAGTACAGAATAAAGTACCCTTCCTGGACCTACTTGCCAAAGCCTAATGGCCCATTCCGCAGTCTCAGAGACCACATTTCTGAGTGTGGCGTATACCTGAAGAGATGTTAGCTGTCCAAGAGCATCAGGAAGAGCCGTTAGCTGGTTGTCATGAAGGTCCAAAACCTGCCGAAGGAAGACAAATCTTCTATATATCACTGGTCAAAGAGCTGAAAGGGTTTCAAACAGTGCATTCCATAGACTAGAATCTACTACATACAATCTGCATACTCCAGAGACTAGAACAATGCACTGGGGCCTCTTTTGGGAAGGTCAGGTGGGGAAAAGGACACTAGCTTGCTCCCCTCTATCCTTTAAAGTCCAGCTCAAATTCTATCTCTGTCAAAAAGAATTGCCAGCCTGGAATCATTTCTCTCTCCTCTGAAATCACAACTTTGTAATTTGTAATCGCTCAATCCACAATGAATCCACTGCCTTATGTTTCATGTATTGTTGTTCGTATTTGTTCTTTCACTTCTCATGTGATGTTTACATTCCCAATCAAACTGTAAATTCCTTGTCCTTCAAGACAAGGTCTGTGGGCAGCTAGGTGGCTCAGTGCCAGGCCTAGAGGAGGTCCTGGGTCCAAATCTGGCCTTAGACACTTCTTAGCTGTGAGTCTCTGGGCAAATCACTTAATACCAATTGCCTAGCCCTTCCCCATCTTCTGCCTTGCAACTGATTCTTGTATCAATTCTAAGACAAAAAGAAAAAGTTTATTTATTAAAAAAAAAAAAGATGAGGTCTGCGTCTTCTTGTTTTTGGTATCCCATGTAAGGTTTAGTACATAGTATTTCCTCAAAAAGCATGTAATGATTGACCATACAGAATTATAGAATCTTAGGGTTGAGAGGGACCTCAGGTCACCATGGCTAATTCTAGCTCAACAACATTATTTCTGCAACATCCTTGTAACAAGTATTTCTTGGCCTCTCCTGGAAGGCTTCCAGTGATGAAAACACCACTACTTTCTGAGGAAGTTGAGTTCCCTTTTCTACATTTCCATTGCTGTAAAGTTTTTCCTTGGGTTTAATTAAAATCCATCTCTCTACATATTTTAACTATTGCTCCTTGTTCTTCTCCTTGAAGCCAAACAGAATAAGCTTCATCCCTCTTCCATACAGCAATCCTTAAAAGAAATCTCTCATGACTTCCCTAAATCTTCTCTTCCCTGGACTGACCATCCTTAGCCCTTCACTAGAGCCTTGGATGGCATGATCCCCAGGCATCTCATCATCTGGCTCACCTTGTATTTCAAATCATGCATATTATATTCTGGGAGAGATCATATGTAGATCTGTGTAATGACAAGCCCACTTAGAATAGGGTCCTCCTACACTTTACTCTTTTAAAAAAATTTCTTTCCTTCTGTCTTAGAATAGATACTAAGTAAGGGCTAGGCAATGGAGGTTAGTTAAGTGCCTTGCCCAAAGTCACACAGCTGGGAAGTAAGTGCCAGAGGCCAAATTTGAACCCAGGACCTCCCATCTCCAGGTCTGACTCTATCTGCTAAGCCACCTTGCTGAGCCTGTACTTTACTTTTAAATCATCCACAAATTGAATTTATTCCCATTCTTGTTGCCTGTCACTACAGTTGTATTATATCCATGAGGAAGTTGGCAAAACTTTTCAAATTTCTAAATAACTGAAAAAGGAACCTGGTCTCAGGCCAACATAAAGGTCCTAGAGGAGAGCTGGCACATTACCTTGATGGTTCCAAGGCTTAGGAGGCTGCAAGATTTGGGAACCAATGAAGTGAGGTAATTTGTATGAACAATCAACACCTAGAAGGAAGGAAGTTGGAATAGTTTTAGAGCCAAAAGGACTTCCAGAATAAGCATCAGCATAGCCTGAGAGTGAAAGGAAAAGTATGTGTACATTTGAAAGAGAGAGAACCAATCTTAGCATCAGAGCATTTAGCACTGACTGGAGCTTTG
>NC_077227.1:459070478-459162978 GCF_027887165.1 Monodelphis domestica | reverse complement strand
CACACAGAGCACTCTCTGTGGGCATGTGGCCACCCCCAGCCCCTACCCAGAAAGGTAGAGGGACTCAGGCGGAGCTGCCCTTGTCACACCTTGCACAGGTCCATCACTGCCACCTCTATACCGGGCAGCAGTATATACAGTGCTGAATCCCCTCCCCCAGATCGCCTCTCACCATGCTGACATCTTCCATCGTGCAGCCACATAATCCTTTGTGCGGTGCCTCGTTCTCCTTCAGTTACTCTCAGAACAAGGTGCCACGCAAAGGTGCCACCAGAAGAAGTACTGTAAGTGAGCGATGCCACTTTGCAGTGCCACCACATACAGTGCTCCTCTCACTGACCGCCAATGAAGGAGGTGCCCCTTCTGGAAGTGTGGTGGGGGCCGGATAAATGGCCTCAGGGGGCCCATAGTTTGGGGACAGCTAGTCTAGGGGTGTGTGGTGGGGGTGGGGCCTGTACTTGGTCTCTAAATGGTTTACCTAGCCAATGGGTTAGGCAATGGGGGTAAGTGACTTGCCCAGGGTCACACAGCTAGGAAGTGTATGAAGTCCAATTTGAACTCAAGATCTCTCATCTCCAGGACTTGCTCTCTATCCACTGAGCCACCTAGCTGCCCCAACTAAGTGACTTCAAGCTAAGGTCCCTTCAAGCTCTCAGCCTGTGAACTCATAAACAACATAATAACCATGTTAGAGGAGTTCCTTTAAGACATGTCTTCCAACTCTTCTAAAATTCTAAGATTTACAAATTCTAATTTCCAAGCTGAAAAAACATTATGAAGAGGCCTGGAAATGTCTGCCTCAAAAACCACAGGAGTTTGGTTCAGAGAGCCTTCTTACCATCAGGCTGGCCACAATGTTTTTAGCCAAACACCTCACCAAAACTCTCCTCTGAGACTTAGAGAGCTCACAGGTTGCCACGATAAAGAAAATCACCAAATGGATGAAATCATGGACCCTAGAGAAATAAATGTGCTGTCAGTATGTTGGCATCCTTTTCGAAGACCCTTTTCTACCCTGATTGTTCTCCAGTCAGAATATCAAGCTCTCAGTGACACCTCCATTTTCAGCGCGGTCCTTTTGAAGAGGCACCAAATCTAAACCAATTCAGTTCCCACTCAACCCTAATTCTGCACTCAGACAAATCCTCCTTATTCAAACATGGAATCCCTCCTCTCACTAAGCTCCTGTCCTCCTCATTCACTCACTTCAATTGCCATTAAATCCTGTATTGAAGATTTAAGAGCTTTTGGAGTGGCCATCATAGAAACAGGTGCAGTCCAGGTGTAAGAATGGAAATCCTAATCAGAGCTCTCCAAACATTCCTAAATGGAAAAGCACTGACTTCAGTCTTGGCCAGTGCCTTGCTCACAGTGGATGCTCAATAAATATTTGTTGATTTTATTTTTTATAATCTTGTAACTGTCTCCAGCAGCTGTAGATGAAGGCTGAGCTTCTCCCTAGAGGAAGGCATTAAGAGAAGCCTAGTTGGTCTAGACCAGCTACCTCCAAAATTTGTTTGATCTTGTACCCGTCAGTGAAAAATATTAGAGCAGCCCCCCAATGTGTGCGCATCTTGTTATTTATAAATTCTATACATGCTACCTTGCAAGTGATTATGCACATTATAAAACTCACATACAAAAGAAATTTAAAAAGAATGGAACAAGGATGAAATAATGTTTGATCCCAGAGGCAATGGTTACTGGATTTTGTTGATGGGAGAAGTGACTGGTCAGACCTGAGCTTTAGGAAAATCATTTGGAGATCTCTATGGAAAATAGATTGGAAAGGAGAGAGAGTTGGGGCAAAGAGATCAATTAAGAGGCAATAAAATAGTCTAGGCAGGAGGCGATAAGGACCTCCACAAGGCAGGTGACTATGAGAGAGAAAGGAATAAATAGAGGAGGGGTGGAAGGAGAAAACCATGAGATTTGGTGACAGATTTGATATGGGGAGCAAGAACGAAGCACAGATGATGACACAAGGTATGAAGCTGGGGGCTGAGAAGGATGGCGGTGCCTTCAGCAGTAATGGAGAAATTTGTGTGAGGCCTAAGACTGGGGAGAAAGATGACATAATCTGTCACAAGTCATCCATCTTTGTTTGTCCTGTGAGACTCACTTTATTCCAACCCAGAAGAAAAAAAAGGTGGTGGGACTTCTACTGATCCCTTCCCTGGAGATCAGAGCCTGCTCTCCAAGGGAAGACTAGCCATTGAGAAAAATAGAGATTGACAAAAACATAGAGAGAGAGAGAGTAACATATAGATTGAAAATATAGATTGACAAAAAACACAGTAACAAAAAACTCTCAATTCAGCAATGCTGAAATTTTCCTTTATTATTCACAATGATATCTCTATACATTTAAAAAATTGTAATCCATAGATGTCACTCTTTTCTTGCCAACCTCCTGCATGGGTGGGCTGCTGGTACTAAACAGGGGAAGGAAGATTTTTGTTATTTAGTCAAGTTCAGTTGTGTAGATAGATATTAAATGACTCACCCAGCGTCACAGAGCCAATAAGTAAGTAAGTATCTGAGGTTGGATTTGAATTCAGTCTTCCTGATTCCAACCGGGAACTCTATCCACTTTGCTACCTAGCTGCCCTAGGAAGAAACTAGGTTGGCAGATGAAGAGGGAGCATCAACAGTATGGAGCATGATATCATCAGACTGAAAGGAGCAGAAGCTTAAATTTTTGAAAGGTAAAGAGAGAAAGGGGGCAGCTAGGTGGGACAGCGGATAGTGTTGAGCCTGGAGTCAAGAAAACTCATCTCCTTGAGTTCAAATCTGGCCTCAGATACTTACCAGCTGCATGGCCGTTTACCTCAGTTTCCTCATTTGTAAAAGGAGCTGAAAAAGAAAATAGCAAGATGCCAGTATCTTTGCCAAGAAAACCTCAAATGATGACACAACCAAAAATGACTGAATAATAACATAAGAGAGAAACACAAAATTCATCCTTCTACAATAAGACTTTGAGAGTCAGGCCAGTCTTTGGGCATGAACCAGGCCTGGGGCAAACAGTGAATCACGCAGATCTGAATCAAAGCAGGAATTGAGATGATTCATCTAGATGAAACAAGTCAGTCACTTTGAGTGTGGTCTCCGAATGTTGCTTTCTCTGAGATGGAAGATCTCAGAAAGCATCCAAAGCACTTATTAGTCAATGGCATGGTCATGGAGTCCAGCAGTACCTATGCTTCTGCATAGGGCTAGTACAGAAAACCTAGCAAAACCTGATGTGTGTAGCCTGTTGAATACGACCAAAATACCAAAGTGGCCCAGTGGTGCCACTAATTCAAGATGCCCTGAACACTTTTCCAGGCAGCCAATATTTTCCAGTTTGGGAGTTGCTCAGCAGATAATATCCACTTTTGATATTAGAAGACAAAAAGATATCCTTTATATCCCCAGCAGGATTCCAACAATTTGAACCCTATAGAGGACTACTTCTGTTACTATAGCTTCTGAACCCCAACGTGGATGCTTACCAGGAACAATCAATCAGTAGACAATTAGCTTTTAGCAAAAGAACTTACTAGGACAGTAGAGGAAGCGGAGTTAGTAAAGGACATTTCCTCTCGTGGCCCTGTTCTTAGATCTTGGGTTTCTAACCCATACTGTCTCATTCTGGAAATTCCAGTAGAGCCTAGAGCCTCATCTCCCTGGAACGTCCAACAACTCTGTGGCCTTCACAGCCTGGAGCCTCCCTCTGTAAAGCCTATCCCCTTCTACCTGAAGTGAATTTCTCCTGGATTCTCCATTTTGTAGAGAAACACAGGCTGGTCTTCATTCCACTAACTTCCAAGCTTCCATACTGCTAGAAAGGGATACTTTACAGAGGGATCATGGCTCTAATCCCCCTGGTCTTTTAGAAAGTGAATCTAACTCCCTGGTAAACAGGTGGAAAGGCTTCTAGGGAAATCAGTCATAAAAACTCCAAAATAAATTGGTTTACCATCTACAGAGAGACCATCTGTCTAGCTATCTAAGCTGGTTAATAGCTGTCTAAGCTAAATGATAATCCATTTTGACGATGATTTCAATGAAGAAGAAACTGAGTTTAAGACAATCATGATAACAAGAAGAAATCTATTCAAATAAAGAGAAGTGTCGAACCCCAAAGCAGCTCCTTTCTTGCCTCATGTTCTTATTGTGAGGAGCTCTAGAGACCAGAAGGAGAGATTGGAGCAGATAAGACTCAGCTCTGGGTTGGGTCTAATTAGGTTGTGTGAGTACTGATAGCTAGTCTGGGCTATCCATAAGCACAGGAAATGACAGTAAAAGTACCAGGTCTATTAGACCTGTGACCAAGGTTGCTTATGGTACTTGAGGAGGAATGCAGGAAGGGCAATATAGCCCTTAAAGCTTTTATGTATATATAGCATATGCATACAGCTAAATGAAGTCCATTGTTAGAATAGATGCAGTAACGTATCTGTACAACACTGTAATATGTTGTGACTTATGTGTTTGTCATGCAATGCTTTGGTAGATTTTTATCAATACTTTTTGATTTTATATCACTTAGATTTCACTCTGTACTATCCCTCTCCCAGAGACCCATCCCCTATAACAAAGAATTCAAAATCATAAATGACATCATATGGAATGTTTCTCACTGAAGGATCTCAGATGCAGCATTCATTGGGGCGTGTGTGTGTGTGTGTGTGTGTGTGTGTGTGGCTATTGTTCTTTCCATCTAAACTTAACTTAGACAGATATCTATCCCAAGCATGTGAAGACTTTCTCCCAGTAGAATGAGCAAACTAGAACAATTTGTCCCCCCAAATTATGAAGGCAGCTAAAGCAGGCTCTATAGAGGGCCTAGAGCAGGGGTCCCCAAACTATAGCCCACAGGCCACATGCAGTCCCCTGAGGCCATTTATCTGGCCCCCATCACACATCCAGAAGGGGCACCTCTTTCATTGGTGGTCAGTGGGAAGAGCACTGTATGTGGCAGCGCTGCAAAATGCTGCATCACTCACGTACAGTACTACTTTGGTGACATAATCCTTTGCGTGGCACCTTGTTCTGAGAGTAACTGAACAAGAATGAGGCGCCATGCAAATGTGACTACACAATGGAAGACATCAGCATGGTGAGCAGCAATCTGGGGGAGGGGATTCCACACTGTGTATACTGCTGCCTGGTATAGTAGTGGCAGTGATGGACCTGTACAAGGTGTGACAGGCCCATCATAGCCAGCGCTGTAGCCTCCGCTATCCCAGTCAGCAGTATATAGTGTCACAGGCCCAGCACCGCCTCCAGTACTGTATATAGGCATCAGATAGCAGTGATCATCAGATGACATCAGCGGTGGGCCTCTACTGTGAGAAGCCCACCCCTGCCACTGGGTGTTTTAAAAGACACCCTGCTTTTGGGGTGTCAATTTTGGGGTCAAATTAATATAAGACAGTGTTTTATTTTCAGGGAAACACAGTAGTACAATGGCCCCCATACTCCCCCAGATGCACAGCATAATGGCCCCTATGATATATATATATATATATATATATATATATATATATGTATGTATGTATGTATTTTACTAGTAGCAATTTGGAATCCCTAGGAAACAATGACATCTAAAAAGAGAAAAACTAACTTGGAGTGTAAGATATTCAAAGAACAGTGGACTTAGGATTACTTTTTCATGCAGCACAAGGAAAGAGCTGTGTGTTTGATATACCAGAATATAGTGTCTGTGTTTAAAGAATACAATTTGCATTGACACTATCAAATTCAACATAAAGATAAATATGATTGTTTGGTTAGAGATGTGAGAAAAAAATAAAATATTAAAACTGAAAAATACATTGACAACTCAACAAAATACTTTTGTGAAGCAGAAGCAGCTAAATGCTTCATGAATGGCAGACCATTCTTGGAGGGAGAATTTGTTAAAGAGTTCCTTCTTTCTGTTGCCAAAGAGATGTGTCCAGAAAAAGCAGATTTATTTAGTACAGTTAATCTTTCAGGATCTACAATTACATGAAGGATTGAAGAAATGGGAGACAATTTGCATCAGCATTTGCAAAACTCCACAAGAAAACTTTCCTATTTTTCTTTGGCACTTGACAAGAGCAATGATGTTCATGATTCTACACAACTTCTAATTTTTATTCATGGGACTAATGACAATTTCAAAGTCATAGAAGAGCTTGCTGCACTGCAAATCATCAAAGGAACAACTACAGGAAAGGATATCTATGAAAAGTTTTCCCAAACTGTGAAGGATTTGGAGCTGGACTGGGCTAAACTAGCCAGTGTGACAACTGATGGTGCTCCTAGCAAGGTGGGGTCTAAGAAAGGAGTAATTGCCCACATTAACCAAGAGATGGACAAATGTAACCATTCTCATCCAATAGCCATACATTGCCTCATCCACCAACAAGCACTGCTATGTAGTAAATCACTGAAATGGGACTCGGTTATGAAAATTGTGGTGTCTTGTATTAACTTCATTAGAGCTAATGCGCTAAACCACAGACAATTTCAGGAATTTCTGTCTGAGCTAAATGTTGCCTATGAAGATGTTCTGTACCACACAGAAGTCTGTTGGCTGAGTTGAAGGAGAGTTTTGAGACATTTCTATGACTTACTTCCACAGATTAAAGCTTTTATGCTTTCAAAAAACAAAGAAGTACCAGAGCTCAGTGATGCAGAATGAAAATGGCACCTTGCCTTTCTGACAGATGTAACAGAGCTGCTCAACAATTTCAATGTGCAACTTCAAGGAAAAGGGAAGCTCATCTGTGATATGCAATCACATGTGAAAGCATTTGAAATAAAATTAGGCCTCCTTATCAAACAAGTGAAGGAGGAAAATTTCTGCCATCTCCCCTTAACTTAAAATCTGTTAGCGGAAAAACCCTTGATTGCATTCCCAAAAGAAACATGTGTAGATTCACTGGAAAAGTTGCAAAAGGAGTTCCAATTCATATTTAAAGAGCTTCATCTCCATGAACAGGACATACAGCTTTTCCATAACCCATTTTCTACTGACATTGAAAATGTGGATACAATTTACCAAATGGAACTGGCTGAACTGGAGAATTGTGACTCTCTGAAAGATGCATTCAAGTCAAGCAGCTTGCCTAATTTCTATGCATCTCTCCCCTCTGAGACATATCCTAATCTCAGGAACCATGCACTCAAAATGGCAACCATCTTTGGCAGCACTTATGTCTGTGAACAGACTTTTTCCAGAATGAAACATCTGAAATCTCCAACCAGATCATGACTAACTGATGCACACTTGCATCACTTGTTATGGCTAGCAGTGACAAATATGGATCTGGACATTGACCATCTCATTAGCCAAAAGCAGGCCTATAGTTCCCATTGAAATACTGGTCAGTTTGTTGATTTAAATTTACTTGTTCTTTAAATATTGTATTTGTTCCCATTTTTTTTTTACTTTAAAATAAGATATGTGCAGTATGCATAGGGATTTGTTCATAGGTTTTTTTTTATAGTCTGGCCCTCCAACAGTCTGAGGGACAGTAAACTGGCCCCCTGTGTAAAAAGTTTGGGGACCTCTAGCCTAGAGCTTGGTCAAAAATCAAAGACACCAAGGTCATCCACTATACCTGTAAGGGTTAAAAATTAAAGGTTGGACTAAATGTATAAAAATGTAGTCACCAAAAATATATTACTCAAATCAGAATGACTTTTTATGGCAATTTATTTACAAAAAGGAGAAAGAGTGAAAGTAAGGGTAATGAGAGAGTGTTGATAATTACTCTGGCCTCACTAGAACCAGGTAGGGCTTCAGAGGCCCTAGCAAGGGGGTGGGGGTGGGGCAGAGGTTAACTAAACAAGGCTTCCAGCCACAAGGCCTTCTCCAAAATGGAGGCCTCTCCAGAGGCTAGTCCATCCAGAAAGCCAGGAAAAAGGAGTTAGCCTTTTCACTCACCCACATGATAGTCCAAAGGGAGAGATTCAAGAACAGTCTCACCAAATTTCAGAGTCTCAGGTCCACGAAACAGATCCTTCACCAGCCTCCAACTCAAACTCCAATTCTGACTCCAATTCCAAACTCCAAAGAACTTCCCCTCACAGGAAGTTGCCACTGCTTTTAAAGACACTTCTTTGTGTCACTTAAAGCTTTTGCTTTGCTTAGGACTGCCCAGGGGGAAGTCAGTCATTTCTGATTCTTCATCCATTTTTGCACATGTGGGTCACAGACTTCCCCCACTTAAGGATAAAATGGGGTGTATACACTTCTGGTGATTAAATCTAAAAATAGACAAGAGAGAGTTAATCCCATCTTCACATACCTTAGACATTACCTGTCAGCCAGACTTTTGTCTTGCCACTAGACTTTAATGACTCTGGAAGAGAGAGTGAAGTTGAGGACTTTGTGCAACTCTGCTTTCCTTATATCCAATTCATTCACAACTTAAGACATCACCCCATGATGTTATTGGTCCTCTTCAAAAACAAAGGAGGAGCAAGGATACTCATCATCACCACTACTATTCAAGATTGTACTAGAATTGGTAGCTATAACAATAAGAGAAGAAAAAAGAATTGAAGAAATTAAAATAGGCAACAAAGAAACGAAACTGTCATTCTTTGAAGATGATGTAATTAGAGAATCCTAAAGATTCAACTAAAAAACTAGTTGAAATTATTTACAGCTTTAGCAAATTTGTAGCATATAAAATAAATCCACAAAACTCATCAGCATTTCTTTATATTACCAACAAAGCTCAACAGCAAGAGACAGAAAAAGAAATTCCATTTAAATTAACTGTAGATAATATAAAATACTTGGATGTTTACCTGCCAAGACAAACTCAGGAATTATATGAACACAATTTCACACAAAAAACACTTTTCACCCAAATAAAATCTGATCTAAGCAAGTGGAAAAGCATTCATTGCTCACGTTTTGGCCAAGCCAATATAATAAAAATGATAATCCTACCTAAATTAATCTACTTATTCAGGGCCATACCAATCAAACTACCAAAAATTATTTTATATAGAGAGGAAAAATAATAAAATCCATCTGGAAGAATAAAAAATCAAGACTACCAGGGGAATCAATGAAAAAAACTGTGAAAGAAGGTGACCTAGGATTACTAGATTTCAAACTGTATTACAAAGCTGTAATTATCAAAACAATCTGCTACTGGCTAAGAAATAGAGTGGTGGATCAGTGGAATAGTTTAGCTACACAATGCAGAGTAGCAAATGACCACAGTTATTTTAGTGTTTGATAAACCAAAAGATCTAAGCTTTTGGGAAAAGAAATTGCTATATGACAAAACTCCTGAAAAAAAGATGGAAAAGCGTATGGCAGAAAAAGAT
The DNA here is from genome assembly GCF_027887165.1 of Monodelphis domestica. Taxonomy (NCBI): domain Eukaryota; kingdom Metazoa; phylum Chordata; class Mammalia; order Didelphimorphia; family Didelphidae; genus Monodelphis; species Monodelphis domestica. Next base: position 459,153,648 of record NC_077227.1, on the reverse strand, counting down.
ATGGTATAGACCAACACTTCATATCATATACCAAGATAAGGTCCAAATGGATACATGATTTAGACATAATGGTTCTACTATAAGCAAATTAGGGGAGCAGAAAATAGTTTCTCTGTCAAATCTTTGGATAAGGGAAGAACTTATCACCAAACAAGAGATAGAGAGCATTATAGGATGTAAAATGGACAATTTTGATTATATTAATTTTTTTAAAGTTTTGCACAAACAAAACTGTTGCAACCAAGATTAGAAGAAAAGAAGAAATCTGGGGAAAGAATTTTTATAGCAAGTATCTCAGGTAAAGATCTTATTTCTCAAGTAAAGAGAAGATTGAGTCAAATCTATAAGAGTACAAGTCATTCCCCGATTGACAAAAGACCAAAGAAAATGAACAGGAAGTTTTCAGATGAAGTAATCAAGGCTACCTCTAATCACATGGGGGAAAAATCACTCTTGATTAAAGAAATGCAAATTTAAACAATTCTGAGGTAACACCTCACATAACACATTGACTAATACCACAGAAAAGGAAAATAATAATGTTTGAGGGGGTATGGAAAAATTGGAAAATGAATGCATTGCTGGTGGAGTGGTGAATTGATTCAACCATTCTGGAGAGCAATTTGGAACTATGCCCAAAGGACTTTAAAACTGTGCATACTCTTTGATTCAGCAGTACCACTACTATATCTATATCCCAAAGAAATGAAAAAAATATAGTGATACAGAGAGAAAGGGACATATTTATACAAAAATATTTATAACAGCTCTTTCTGTGGTGGCAAAGAGTTGGAATTAAGGGGATGTCCATTAATTGGAGAATGACTAAATAAGTTGTGGTACATAGTTGTAATGGAATACTGTTGTGCTATAGGAAATGATAATAAAGGTGGAGCCAAGATGGCAGCTTAGGAGCAGGGACAGCTGAAACCACTATGACAATACTTCCAAGCCAATCTTTAAAAAGTGTCTCAAAATTTACAAAAGTAAAAAACCAATATAAGATGGAGTGAGGGGACTCAAAGAAAAGGAAAATATCAGCTTAAAAAACAAAATTGGTAAACTGGGGAAAAGAGGCATAAAAATACAATGAAGAAAAGAAGTTTTTTGAAAAGTAGAATGGACCAAATGGAAAAGGAGGATCAAAAGGTCATGGAAGAAATTCAGTCTTTAGAAATTAGAATTTGGCAAATAGGAGCTAATGATTTCACAAGACATCAAGAAACAATAAAACAAAATCAAAAGAATGAAAAAATAGAAGAAAATATGAAATATCTCATTGAAGAGAACAGTTGACCTAGAAAATAGATCCAGGAGAGACAATTTAAGGATTATTGGACTACCCAAAAATCATCACCAAAAAAACCCCCAAAACCTAGACATCATCTTACAAGAAATCATCCAAGAAATGATGTGAAGGATGATTTCAAAATCACTTGGAAAGATCTACATGAACTGAGGCAGAGTAAAGTGAGCAGAACATTTATTGTACAGAGTAACAACAATATTGTATAATGAACAATTGTGAATGACTTAGCTATTCTTAGCCATATAGTGATCCAAGATAATCCCTAAGGATTCATGACGAAAAAATGTCATCTGCTTCCAGAGGAAGAACTGATGGAGTCTGAATACAAACTGAAACATTCTTTCTTTCTTTTTTTTTTAGTTCAAGTTCTCTTTCACAAATGACTGATATAGGAAAATGTTTTATGTTATTGCACATGTAAAATCTATATCAGATTTCTTGCCATCTCAGAGAGTGAAGAGGGGGAGAATTTGACTCAATTTTTTTTCCCATGAAGGTTAAAAGCTATTTTTACATATAATTGAGGGGGAAAATAAAATATCATTAACTAAGAAAAATGAAGGATGAACAATATGTCATTGTGTATATTCTTTTCCTGGCTCTGCTTACTCCAGTATATATCAGATCATGTAAGTCTTTCCATGCTTTTTTGTATTTACCATTCTCCTCATTTCTTATAGTACAATATTTCACTAATAATGACTATAAATAACAAAAATTAACTATGTTAAAAATATAAATAACAATATATAATATAAATTATTAAAATATAATATCAAGAAATAAACAATAATAATAACCAGCATTTATATACTGATTTAAAGTATGAAAAACACATTACATATATTATCTCATTTGATAACAATCATTGCATTCATGCACTATAATTTGTTTAATCATTCCCCGTTTAATGACCATCTACTTGTTTCCAGGTCCTTGCTACCACAAAAAAAAAAAAAGCTGCTAAAAATATCTTGGTATATATAGAATCTTTATTTTGGTCAATGACCTATTTCAGGTATATGTCTAACTGTGTAATTTCTGGGTCAAAGTGTGTAGACATTTTAATCCCTTTACTAGGCAACATATTTTTATTGCTGATATGCTTCTTTGTCACATGTAGTGCTTATTAAACTATGACCTTCCAATTAATTTCTTAGTGGTTTCTGTTCCTTTTTCTTAAGATGTTTTTAAGAATATATTTGCTGTTTAGAATTGTATAAATGTTAAAGCAATCCTTCCTCTAAGGAATATGAATTGATAATGCTTGCTAGAAAATAGATGCATGGACTACTCATTTATATATAGTCAGATTAATTAGACAGATAGATGTAAATAAAATATTTAATAAATATCTGGTATGTACCAAGCACTGTACTGAGTGCTAGGGATACAAATGCAAACAAAAGAGTGCCTGCCTTCAAGAAGCTTGGGTGGGGGGGAGGACAACACATATGGGGACACCAGAAAATGATGGACTGCAAAGGCAGTATGATGCAATGACCAGGAATGGAGGCCAGGTCTCATTGGAGAGAGCCCAAGGCCATCCTCTTATTTGATCAGACAATTTAAAAAGCAACATTCCCAGCAAGATCTATGCTTGTGGTAATAATCTTGTACAATTCTTCATTTTAGCTACTCATTACTTTCTTTTGTTTTAATCTCTGAAACTCACCAGGAAGGTCTTCCCCTATTTCTCCAATTATAACTTCGTAGTTAAGAGTCCATTCGAGTCCCATTAGCTCCCTAGAATCTAAGATTATAGTAGATAAGATGCTCCACATCTCTGTTAGCTGACATAAAATACATAAAATATTCCAATCCCAAATTCTCATGCTCTCTCCACCTCCCTTTAACTATTACTGTATTCAGATGGGAATCAAAAAGGACCAATGGCATCGCAAAGGTGATGTCTTGATTTGCAATGAGTTAGATTTAAGTGATGTAGAGTTGTGCAAAGTCTCACTCTCTCTCTCAGAGTCTTATATCTTCCTTCTGTCCTTCCTTCTATCCTTTCTTCTTTCTCTTTCCTTTCTTTTCTTCCTTTCTTCCTTTCTTTTCTTCCTTTCTTTTCTTCCTTCCTTCCTTCCTTCCTTCCTTCCTTCCTTCCTTCCTTCCTTCCTTCCTTCCTTCCTTCCTTCCTTCCTTCCTTCCTTCCTTCCTTCCTTCCTTCTCCTGAGATCTTGTATTTTTGCACTTTGCAGGCAATTGTGTATATACCTGCCTACATTAGAAAATGTTTTGTGAAAATCCACCTTCCTTTTCATATTTTCATAAAGATACCATTGATACCTATGTAAATCATGTGCATAAAAATCTTATAGGAATGGGAAAGTCAGTCAACATTTATCAAGCTCTTACTATGTGCCAGGCACTAAGTGCAGAAAGTAGGTGTATGGTTCCATGATTTTTCCACCCATTTGTTTTATACCATCCCTTTTCTGAGATATCCTAAACAGCAATCCTTTAATACTTCCAAAATTGTTTCAGTTCTAGCAAAGATGTCTCCTATGTGTTCTTGGTCCAGGCCAGCTATTTTTCCTGTCTTTGTGCCATTTCCACTTTCTCACTGATTACATCAGAGACTGAGGGGTTAAGAGTTGAAATACAAGATTCCATTGCCATCAATGATGAAAATGTTTTGTGATGGAAATGCTGACCATCTGTTCCATTTTTCTCTTACTTGTTCTCCTGACAGGGGCATTGTATCCCAGAAACTCAGGGAACTATTATCAGGGAAACTCCCTAGCTCCCTTGCATCCTCTTGACTCTGAACCTAGAAACACCCAATGACCCCTCTAGGGTCCTGAGATGTTTATCCTCTTTGATTGTCCTCTAGATTTAAGATGGACAAAGAGATGAATATTTAGGCCTCCAGGCAGACCTCAGTCAGATGACCACCCCACCCCACCAAAAGCCTGAGGAACTAACACTCTAGATCAAGTCCACACCATGACATAGCATCTGTTGTGAAGAGTATAAAATCCCCAGAACTGATGTCATCTGGGGGACAGCCTTTCCATCCATGCCATCCCCATGGGGGAACAGCCTTTCCATTCATGCTGTCCTCCCAGGAACTGCTGTTCCACCTTGCTATCCTCCTGGCCATTCTCAATATAACTTTCTAAATTAATAAATTTCTCTTTTTGTTTTTAAGCTAAGTTTTGGAGTCTTGCATTCTTGCAAAAGGTATCCTTACCAAACCCCAGGGGTACACATCTGAACACCATAACACTCCTTTCACCCATAAATATCCTTAGGATGATCTGGCTTGGTTGGGTATCAACTCTGTGCAAACTCCTTTTTCCATTTTATTGCTTTTTATTGTTTTGTAAAGGGTTTCTAATATTCCACCATTCTCTCCCATAAAGACTTTGAGTGAGTTTATAATCTAAAACTTGCATTTTAAGATGTATTGGTTAGGTTTTCAACATACTCTACCCAAATAATGAAAGAACCTAGGATTTCCTCTGCATGTGGAGTTTCAGATGTGGGAAATTCAGAAGACAGCAACCAATAAGTGACTTCATTTTAGAGAGTGGCCTGAGCCACAAATAAGTTAAGTGACTTTCCCAGGGACACTGAACTAGTAGGACTCAGAGGGAATTTGAACACAGACCCTTCCTGACTGGAAACCTAATTCACTATTCACTATGTCCTGCTGTCTTCTTGAAACATAGCAGATACTGCATACATTTTTTAACTGGAGTAAATTGAATTGAATAGAATTGTTAATCCACATACTATCATTTTTTTTTCACATTTAAATTTAAGGGATTTCAAATTGATGAAGTTTTTCTTCAGTGTAAAATCCTTGAGGGTAGAGATTATTTTATCCCTCTAAAGGAGTCAGTGGAAAGGAATGGAAAGAGCACTAGATCTGAAGTCAGATGATCCAGGTTCAAATTTCAGCTCTCTTAAATTATATCACCCCAGAGCTGTGTGACTATGGAAAAATCACTCAAATTCTCTGAACTTCAATTTCCTCACACTTAAGTAGAGGAGAATAATATTTAGAGTACCTTGAGATGGTTGTGAGGAAAAGTGTTTTGTAAAACTGAAAGCTCCCTAGAAATGTGAGTTATTATTCATCTTGGGGGAGGGGAGGGGGCTCCTACAGCATCCTGCATCTAGTAAGCTCTTAAATATTTATTTATTGGTTTGAAATTTCTTTTTCATTTTACAACCAGTTGTTGTAGCTTCATGAAAGGACATATGAGAACCGCCTACAAGGAAATCGATTGCCTTGATTGCCATCAACTTAGAGACAAAAATATCTCTTCTCAAATATCCTTTTAGTAAACAGATCAGTGTGAATTCCACAAACACCCACACTGTCTTAAGTGATGGGAAAACTCCTTGAGTGTGTGCAGTGGGTAGATGAGTCATCTGTCCTTTTTAATTAAAGCATTTGTTTACGTGGCCAATACAGAGCAACTCTTTAGAAGGAAGAGGGAGCAGAAAAAGCCCAATATTTTTCTGGGTCGAAATCTGGGCTTATAACCTGACCAAGTGTGAGCTGGGATGCTCAGAGACACCAAGTGATGTCTTGAAAAGCAAGGCTTTCAGAATTAGGAGTCGAGGCTCGCAGTGCTATTACCTGCACAGATTTGAGTGGCATTAAATGGAGGAAGAATATGTTTCTTATGATTACATTGAACGAAGACATTTCTTAACGTGCCCACACTTGAGACTTGGGGAAATGGGATGTGGTGGATACGGGGACTAGTGATTCTGATGAGGATTTAATTAAGAACTCAATTTTCCCAGACTTCCAGTACTTGACTGCCTGATGTTTCTTTAATAGGAACTGTTGGTATTTTCTAATTATGGTCGGTTATTTATGGGATCAGGTCTCATATCTCTGCTCAATTATGTTCTATTTGGGAGTCTTGCATTATTTTGCAATCTCAGGGTTTAATTGAACCTATTGTCTTTCCCAATGATGCTCTTAGCATCAGATTCCTTGTGTTTATCCAAAGACCTCCCCTCCCCCACTTGTAGATGGCTCTTCGGCTTGTCTCTGCCTTCTTTGCATTTGAGAGCTCTGTAAGCCGGGCAGGGAGGGGCAGGGGTGAGGGGACACAGGTTCTCAAAGGCGGCATTCCCCTCCCTGTTCCACTCCAGTCGGACTGACCTCAAAGCTGCTTAAATGCTAATTTTACAATTAGGTGAAGAGATCATTTGGAACAGTGCCTGGTTGTTACTGAATTTTCAAATTCTAAAACACCCCAAAAAAATGCAAATTCAAGATGTTCAGAGACAAGTGACATTTGAAATTCAGAAGAGAAACTTGTTTGTGGGTTTTCTTAATTTGGAAGGAAGACTTATTATATTCTAGAACCTAGGGGATTTGTTCAGCTGGGGATAAAGAAGAAATTGCACACTGCAGATGTGTCCAAATAACTGGAAGGATAGAGATGCAAGAGAACAAAGGAAAGTCACTGTCTCTGCCCTTAACAATACTTATGTGAAAGGAGGCCACAGTTGGGGGAAGGCCCTGATCAAATCAAGGAGTTCCCCAGTAAAACCAATGAGATCATAAGGTCAGAGACAACTGGAGGCACACAGAAAACTAACAACCAGCAGAATGAGGGTGAGCTGCCATTCTTCCGGGTCTCCCTCTTCCTCCTCTGCCACATGTCTTTTTCCAAGGTGTATTATGCAGGAAGGACTAGTACCTGTGGTGGGAGGGCCTGTGGTCTGTGCGCTATGGCGCCACCTAGTCACCTAGGGGGGACTAGCACCTCTGGTGGCAGGGCTTGTTCATCCACCTTAGGCATCCACTGGCACTCAGCCTTCACCGGTGGCTCCAAGAAGCTATAGCACATTGTGTACAATGGCCACACCTCCGTAAAATCATCTCTGCAGATGGGCTAAGCCAGGTTGGGGGTAACCGATGAACTTCAAACCCATCAGTGCTAGGGGGATGTCTACCCCAAGCATGGGAAGACTTCCCCCAGGAGAATGGGCAGATGAAAACAATTTGCTCCAAAGGTCACAAAAGTGGCTGACAGAGCGGGTGCTGTGGAACGCTTAGAGCTTAGTCAGACATCAGAGAAGCCCAGGTCATCCACTACATCCACCACCACCACCAGTCGTCCTGACTTTTGTCTTGCCCCTGGGCTTGGATGCCTGGAAGAAAGAGTGAGGCTGATGGCTTTGTACAACTCTGCCTCAATGAAATCCAGTTCACAAGCAAGTCAAGGCATCAGCCCATGATCTCACTGGTCCTTTGAAAATGAAGCCACATTATCTTCTTCCCAAATGCAGGAAGGTGAGGAAATTCTGACCCTTTGTACAATAGTTGGTTGACCAACTGTAAGGTTGACCTTTGGCAAAAGTAGATGGCAGTGGTAGGTATATGCTTGCATGCAATCTGAGAGAGATGCACAAACACATTATTTCCAAGACACGGTGTAGAAAATGTTGACTATTGAACTCTAGGTAGTGTGATCCTGCACTCTAACCTTCAAGCTAGAGAAGGATTATTTTCGGTCAGCACCAGCTTTGGTGTTCAGACACCCCCCAAGTTCTAGAGTTTCCAAGTTTGGGATCAGACACTTAACCTTCCAAAGTAAAATGACGTTTTCTGACAGCAGCATGCTCCTTGGAGAAGGAAGACAGTTGGCATAGATCTTGTTTAGTGTCCAATCTGAAAAGCAAAGCCAGCAAGTCATTTGAAAGGGGGAGATCTAATGAGAAGGGGTTTAATTGTTTTGCAAGTTCTAAGGGAAAGGCTAATCTCAGCCACAGGCTTGGGGAAATTATTTAGGACTCTTCAGTGAAAAGTGAACCAGTGGAATGATAGAGAGTTGTCCTAACTGCAACACCTTGGGATGAGTGGGAAGAAGAGAACTGATGAGCTATTTTAATGTTTTAGATTTCCACATTTGGGTTCCTTTGCATCTTTAATACTTTATGCATTTCCCAGGGGTGAAATGAAGACGATTCTATTACCAAAACTTGTGTGTATGCATATGTACACATTGAGTACAAGAGTTGAGTTCCACATTTGGGGAAATCTAGACTTCTCATAAGGAGAGTTTCCTGAATTAACTCAAATGGGGGAAAACAGCTAGAGAGAGAAATTGATCTTCTTGGACACTGAGTCTCAAGGATCAGACCTAGTCTGATCACGCTTGAGGGTTTTTAGTGTAATTTAGGCAAAATTGCAAGAAAATAAAAAAAGACTGAAAGGGAAAGAATAAAGTGGGAGATTCCTTTATGTGAAATTGATTGCTTAATAATGTGAATGAGAAAAGCTTTCACTAATATTTCACTTTTTCATCCCATTAAATAAAATCTTTTCCAAATCTGAGTTGATTATTAAAGAGCTTACATTCTACTGATGGGATACAACATGTTCACAGATAAGTAAATGCAAAGTAATTTCAAGAGATAAAGAGCATTAATAACTGGAGAGTAGGTCAGCAAAGACCTCATTTAGGCAATGTTGACCGAGCTGGGTTGTGAAGGAAACTGAGGATTCTAAGGCACCAACCTGGTCTCAAATGAATCCCTTCCCTAATGCCCCAGCACGTTCGATGCTCAGATCTCCCCTATACAACAGTTGAGCGTCTGGGTTCCTCTTGGTTCCTTGCCAAAGGGTGAACATAGATACTTATACCAATTAAAATCTTTTTGGTAAAATGGAAGGCCATCTGTCCTGTCATTATATCCTAAGCACCAGTAGGCCTTATTATCTGCCCTGTTGTTGTTCCAAACACCCCCACTCCAGTCCTCACCCCCTATATGACTTGGTTTTGCCATTTTCCTCTTTAATACACCATAAGGACCCATCTCTTCTTTATGCACCATCTCTTCCTCCATTTTAGTCTCTAATGAAGAGTTGGTCCTTCTAACACAATCAACCCATTTACATGTTGTAATAAAAATGATGATGACAACAAGAATGGTGAGTGCTTATATGGCACTTTAAGGTTCATCAAGTACTTTACGTATGTTGTTTCCTTTAATCCTCACAACAATCACAGGAAGCTTTATAATGATTACCCCCATCTTACAGATGAAGAAACTGAGCCTGACAGACGTTAAGTGATTTGAACAGTCACATAGTTGGCAAGTGTCAGAGGCAGGACTCAAGCTCAGGTCTTCCTGATTCCAAGCCCAGTGCCCTAGTCGCTACCACTTAGCCACCTGTTAGCTGACATATGCCCTTGATCCCAACCCTCTCTTCAGCAGATTGTCTCCTTCCCTTTCCAATCTCCCACCTCTCCCTAGCTACTAGTTTCTTCCTTGCTCCATACAAACATGGCCAACTAAGAGCTCCAAAACTTTTTTTAAGCCTCATTGGATCCTACCATCCCCACTCATTATCATTCTGTGACTCTCCTCTTGGCTAAACTCACAGAAAAAGTCATCTGCCTCCAGTTGCCTCACTTTCTCCCTTTTTAGACATTCATCTAAATTCTCTGAAATCTACTTTCTAATTTGTCAATCAACTGAAACTTCACTCTCTAAAGTTATCAATGTTCTCTATTTTTTTTTTAATCCTTACCTTCACTCTTGGAATTCATACTAAGTAATGGTTCTAAGGTAGAAGAGTGAGCAATTGGGGTTAAGTGACTTGCCCAGGGTCACACAGCTAGGATGTGTCTGAGGCCAGATCTGAACTCAGGAACTCCTGTCTCTAGCCCTGGCTTTCTATCCATTGAACCACTTAACTGTCACCCCTCTCTCAAATCTCTTAACAGTCCAATCTTAGGACTTTTCTCAGTCCTTACTCTTTTCAGCCTCTCTGCAGCATTAAATAGTGCTGACTAGCTTCTCCTAGATCCTTTTTATTTTCTTAGTTTCATGACATTGTTCTTGTTCTCTCTCTCTCTCTCTCTCTCTCTCTCTCTCTCTCTCTCTCTCTCTCTCTCTCTCTCTCTCTCCTCTATCATTCTTTCTCTAACTTGCTTTGTCTCTCATTGTCTTTTTCTTTTTTCTCATTCTCTCTCATTTCTCTCTTCCTCTCTTTATCTCTCTACACACACACACACACACACACAGAGAGCATTTCTTTGCCTTGACCCCCTTGTTTCTCCTCCTACTCCTATGACAGTTCCTTCTCAGGATCCTTTGCTGCTTTGGATCTTCATCCATAGCACATCTACTGACAATGAGTATTTCCTAGGTGATCTCTTTTCTCTACACTCTTTCTATGTAACCTCATCAGCTTCCATAATTTCAATTATTTTCTCTAAGCCAGTGACTCCTAGGTTTCTATACCCATCTCAGGCTCTCTCTTGAGTTTCACTCTTACATCACACACTGCCTATTGCACATTTTGAACTGGATATTCTCTAAGTATCTTCAGAGCAACATGTTCAAAAAAGGAACTGATTATCTTTCTCCCTAAACCTATCCCCTTCTTCATTCCCCTATCATGGTTAAGAATACCACCATCAACTATGCCCAAAGGGCTTTAAAAGACTGTCTGCCCTTTGGTCCAGCCATAGCATTGCTGGGTTTGTACCCCAAAGAGATCATAAGGAAAAAGACTTGTACAAGAATATTCATAGCTGCACTCTTTGTGGTGGCAAAATATTGGAAAATGAGGGGATGCCCTTCAATTGGGGAATGGCTGAACAAATTGTGGTATCTGTTGGTGATAGAATATTGTGCTCAAAGGAATAATAAAGTGGAGGAATTCCATGGGAACTGGAACAACCTCCAGGAAGTGATGCATCGTGAGAGGAGCAGAACCAAGAAAACATTGTACACAGAGGCTGATACACTGGCACAATCGAATGTAATGGACTTCTCTACTAGCAGCAATGCACTGATCCAGGACAATTCTGAGGGACTTATGAGAAAGAACACTATCCACATCCAGAGGAAGAACTGTGGGAGCAGAAACACAGGAGAAAACAACTGCCTGATCACATGGGTCATTGGGGATACAATTAGAGATGTAGACTCTAAATGATCACCTGAGTGCAAATATCAATAATACGGAAATAGGTCTTGATCGATGACACATGTAAAACCCAGTGGAATTGTGCATTGGCTACGGGAGGGGGTGGGGGGAGGAGGGGAAAGAACATGAATCTTGTAACCATGGGAAAATATTCTAAATTAATTAATTAAACTAAAAAAAAAAAAGAACATCACCATCCTTCTAGTCATCCAGATTTCCAACCTTAATGTCCTTTCTGACTTCATTCTCCCTCACCCCCTATATCCAATCTTTGGCCAAACTTCGGTGTTTCTTTCTCCACATGCCCTCCTCTCCAATCACAGTTACCAGCCTAGTTCAGGCTCTTATCATCCCTTGCTTGGACTATTATAATAGCCTCCTCCTGATCAGTCTCTCCCTGCCCCCAGCTGCCAGAATGGTTTTTCTAATGGATAGGCATGAACATATCAGCCGCTTAGTAAATCCAGTAGCTTCCATTTACCCCCTAGGATCAAATATAAACTCTTCTATTGGTAACTTCAAGCTTTTTACAACCTGGACCTTTCCTGCCTTTCCAGCTTCCATCCACACAGTCTACAATCCAGCCACATGGGCTGCTTGGCTCTCTCACACACTGTTCTCACTCCAGTCTCTCTGCCTAGAAAGTCTGACTCTCCCCATGTCTGGAAATCTCTCCCTTCTCACCTCTGCCTCCCAGAAGCCTGAGTCTCTTAAGACTCAACTCAAGGACCACTTTCCTTGGGCCTCTGGCTACTAGCCTCTTTCTCTATAAGTCTCCCTCACATCAACTTAAAAAAAACCCAAAAAACTCTCACCTTCCATCTTAGAATCAATACTGTGTGTTGGCTCCAAGGCAGAAGAGTGGTAAGGGCTAGGCAATGGAGGTCAAGTGATTTACCCAGGGTCACACAACTAGGAAGTGTCTGATGTCAGATTTGAACCCAGGACCTCCTGTCTCTCAATCCACTGAGCCACCCAGCTGCCCCCCACATCTACTTTTCATATAGGTCAAATAAAACCAGTAAGCACTTATAAGACTTCATAAAACCCCATACTATGGGCTGACCACTATACTAATTACTCAGGGAATCTAGAGAATTTATAAAGTCCTTGCTCTCGAGGAGCAGTCTAATGGAGGAGACAACACATAAACAAGTATGTATAAACAAACTCTATACAGAATAAATTGAAAATAATCATCAGAAGGGCTAAGAGGAATTGGGGAAAGGTTTCCTATAGAAAGTCGGATGTTAGTTTGGCCTCAAAGGAAGCCAGGGAAGCCAGAAGGCACAGATGAGGATGAGGAAGAGCATTCCAGGTATTGGGGTGGAGGTGGGGGTGAGGGGGTGAAACAGCTACCAAAATTAGTCAGAGGCAAGAGATGGAGTGCTTAGTGCTAGGTACAGTAAGGAGGTCAGTGCACTGGATCACAGAATACATGGAAGAAAGTAAGGCATAAGAAGACTGGAAAGGCAGGAAGAGACCAGGTTATAGAGGACATAATAAAACAAACAGGGAATACACCCAAAGGTGCAAGTCTGTCCCATTAGAATGCAAAATCCTTGCATGAGAAATGACTTGTACTAAATTTTATTTTATTATATTAAATTTTATTAAATGACATTACAAGGAACTTAAAGATAATTTAGTCACAGAATCACAGATCAAGGTCTGTGAGGAATTTCAGAGCTATCGAATACAACCTCATCATTTTACAGAGAGAGAAATTAAGGCCCAGGGAGAGTCAGAGATGCTCTGAACAAAGTGAGTGTTTAGGATTTGAATTGAGGTCTTCAGACTACAGAGCCAGGGCATCTTCTGGTATATTATGTTACATTCAAACTCTTTCACTCAATAGATGGGTTTGCTGCTGTTGATTCTTTTCGGTTATATATGACTCTGTAATCTCATTTGGAGTTTTCTTGGCAGATACTAGAGTGGTTTGCCATTTCTTTCTCCAGCTCATTTTACAGATGAGGAAACTGAGGCAAACAGGATTCAGGGACTTCCCTAGGGACTTGCCTGAGACTTGAACTTATGAAGATGAGTCTTGCTAATTCTAAACCCAGTATTCTATCCACTTCACCTAGAATAAACCCTCTAGATGAGTTTACTGACAGCCAGATACAGGGATGGGTCACCTAACAAGTTGGTAATGTTGCTGGAATCAGAATCCAGATCTCCTGACTCCCAGTTTGGACCTTTCTCCTCTTACTTCAGGTTGTGGTTTCTTTCCATTTATCCTTGAAAATCTTTTCTTTCCCATTTTAAAGCTTTTTCAGTTCCAGTAAGGGCTGATACTTTATTGTCTTGGCAACTTGTACTCTAGACAGTAAACCACAACATTAAAAAATGAATAGAAGTCTAAGGAATCTGGTCCAAAATTTGGATTAAATTTAGGAATCCTTGGAGATCTTCAGATAAAGACACAATAAACTAGAAAGTATCTGTTAAGTGTGATTGGATTCATGCTGCTAAATTCTCTCTGTGCTTCCGCGAAGAACTCCAACTTGGAGGCACCAAGAACTTTTAATTGTTCAAAGACTGAAACAGTCTGTGTTTGATCTTAGTCCAGAGGTTAAGGGTTTTTTAAAAGTTCTCGAGCTAAATTGTTTGAGTTGTCTTTGAATTATGCAAGGCAGGGGGAAAAAAAAGCATAATTTCCCCCAAGAACTGACCTCACGCATTGGTGTCCTCACAACCCAAGAATGGAGAGAGCTATATACATTGTGAATCTGGCAGGATTACAGACATCACAGGGGATGCAGAAATTCAAACTAAATTTGAAGAAAAACAGTTCTGAGTTTTGAAAGCTTTAGCTTTTTTGTTGTTGGGATGGTTACTAGGAGGTGCATGAAAACATCTTTTTCTGCTTTTGGAAGGGGACACCTTGTCCCCATCACGATTCTTGGAATTTCAGAATATTAGAGCTGGAAGGAATTTTAGAACATAGAATGTTACAACATAGAACGGAGGGTGTTTCAACATGGTCCCAATTCTGTCTCTGTCACTAGCAATGTGACTTTGGACGAGTTAATTTCCTTCTCTGGACTTTGGTTTCCCCATCAGTAAAATGAGGATGTTGGAATACATCTTTGTAAAATTCCCTTCCTTTACCTAGTGGTATAGCAGACAGCCCTGGATCTGGAGTTAGGAAGACTTGTATTCAAATATAGCCTCCGATACTTACTGGTATGTGATCCTTGGACAAATCACTTAACCACTGTCTGCCTCAGTTTCCTCAACTGTAAAATGAGGACAATAACATCTACCACCTTGGTCACATAATGAGAAGAAAAGACTGATTGGAAAAGATCCTGACATTGAGAAAGATTGAAGGAAAAATGAGATGGCTGATGGGATGAGAGGATGAGAGGGATAGATAGTGTCAGGGAAGCAGAGAACCTGAACTTGGGCAGACTTTGAGAGTTGGTGGAGGATAGAAGGGCCTGGCATGCTATATAAAGAGTCAAACATTGGGGAAGCTGGTGGTTCAGTGGATTGAGAGCCATGCCTGGTAGCAGGAGATCCTAGGTTCAAATCTGGACTTAGACACTTCCTAGCTGTGTGATCCTGGGCAAGTCATTTAACCCCCATTGCCTAACCGTTACTTCTCTTCTGCTGTAGAACCCATACTTGGTATAGATTCTAAGACAGAAGGCAAAGGTATTTTTTTTAAGAGTCAGATAGGATAACCACTGAACAGCAACATCATCTCCCTGGCAAATCAGATAATATTTATAAATTAGAGCTCAACACAATGTCAGGCTATATATAATATTGGTGCTTAATACATGTGGTTACCTTCCCTCCTTCCTTACTTCCTTTCTTCTCTCCATCCCTTCCTCCCTTCCTTCCTTCCTTCCTCCCTTCCTTCCTTCCTTCCTTCCTTCCTTCCTTCCTTCCTTCCTTCCTTCCTTCCTTCCTTCCTTTTTTTCTTCCTTCCATCCCTTCCAGCTCTAACATTCTATCACAATTGAAATGAGTGTAAAAATCCTTCTTCAGTAGGACACTGGAATTATTTTACAGCATGGCTTTCTTATAGGGAGATCTACAGTTCAAATCCATTTTTTAACCTTACTCATAAGTTGCTCATCTTTTCCTTTTCAGCAATACCCAGTGTCTGGGTGAAGTGTATTTTACTCTGATTTTTTTCCTCTTCAAGTCCAAGTTTCTGGTGGAATATTGTATTCTCAGTTTCAGATCTTTTTCATATGCAAGTAGTTTATCCTCATTAAAAGAAATCCTATCTTCTGCTTGTTTAACTCTGTCAGTTAAATCCTTTAAGTTTATTTGCATTTGCCCAGCGGTAATTTTTATTGAAGGAACATCCCCACACCAGCTGTTGTAATGGAATTTGTTCACAAGTCTGTATAGTACAGTGCCATGCTACTAGCTCCCTGTTCATTGCATCTGAGTTGCCAAGAAGGTCTCTGTTTCCTCAGTGTGTTGAGGATGTCTGGTTTCTGGGTTCTTGGCTTCATTTTGAACTAGACCAGGAGAGGACTTTAACCTTTAATATTTCATGTTTCAGCTTTGTTATCATTGCAAATGGTTTCAGAAATTGTCTTTGATTGGTGGCTAACATTTCTGAGTACTTGAACCAGGTTAAATAGAATCGTGTGGCTTTAGAAGCAAGCTTGTCTTTACCATCTAGAAAATGGAATTCTAGTCCTGAGTCTGTCACTTATTAAGCTGGATGACCATGGGCAAATCAATTTCCCTCTTTGTCCTTTAGTTTTTCCATTAGTAAAATGAGAATTTGATGAGAGAGTTTCTAACCTTCCTTTCAACTTTCCTTCATAGGATGGTTGAAATATCATATGAACTGAAAAACTCTACCACTCTGAATTCAACTTTTTGGCAGTTTTTCATGGGGCCTACCAAGGTCAGAGATTAGTTTTCTCAGTTTTCCAGTGAAAATGTTTATGATAACCAAAGGCATTAATGTCCCTCCTCACCCCATAGCCTCCTAGAGATGAAATGACTAACTAGGATGGCTGGATTTTTTGGGTTTCTAGAGTGACTTTACTTTTGCAGGAGAGTGTTCAGTGACCAAGATCTAAAATGCGAAGGACCGATTTAGTCCTACATACATCACTTAACATCAGGGATTCTGGGAGGATCACTACAGGATCAGAGGAACTAATGCTGCCTATCAGTAAGGTGGTGACTAGTCCCAGATCTCTAGGAGCCTAGGCTGGACAAAGAGATACAACCTCACACAAATCAGATATACAAGAGAGGTGATTATCTTTGCCCTGGTTTTAAAGCTTTTGAATTTTATCTTCTTATCTCCATTTTCTTGGAAGGGAAAAAAAAACGCACACATGAACACCAGACCAAATTAATTTAAAGTTTCCTGCCTTGGTTTCTTTAATACAAATTACAATTTCAAAATGACAGAGAAGAAAAGATAACGGTAATTAGGAAAGCATTGAGGTCTAGCAATGAACTTTAGATTCTGGAAGAGGGGGGGAAATCCAGTAAGCCCCAAAACCTGCTTTTAAATCCCATTAATGTAATTTATTCCTCTTTCTACACAGAGTCCTGGGACGTCTGTATTCTCCCTAAATGGGCCTGGTTGCAAGGTTCTAAGGACCAAATGGACGTAGGGACCAGGAGGGTCAGCTGTCCCCATCAGCCTTTGTCATGGAACCTTCTGACTCCTACTAAGGCATTTGGAAGCAGTTACTCCTTTGAAGTAATTGAAATATCTCTTTCCTCTAAACTCCCCTTCTCCAATGTGTTTTACTTAAATAGTTCACAGTTGGCAGGTCTGAGAAGTTATTTCAAGGAGTCTCTAACTCCCCACTGATCAATGGAAATTAACAGTACAACTGCTATCACATCAGGGATGGGGATTTTTTACATTTAAAAAAGTGCTCAATTTCCATGCTGGGAGGCCTCATGGGACAGTAGCAGCACCAACAACAACATAAAGAATTAGAATGCTGAGCCTGGAGTAAGGAAGACTCACCTTTATGAGTTCAAATCTAGCCTCAGACACTTGTAAGGGTTTTAAAAAAAAGACCAAACAACAGCAAAGTAGCAATAGCAACAGCAATCGTAGTAGTAGTAGTAGTAGTAGTAGTAGTAGTAGTAGTAGTAGTAGTAGTAGTAGTAGTAGTAGTAGTAGCAGCAATAATTTAGGGTTTAAGGTTAAAGTTTATTTATTTATTTTTTTAATAAAAACCTTTACCTTCCGTCTTGGAGTCAATACTGTATATTGGCTCCAAGGCAGAAGAGTGGTAAGGGCTAGGTAATGGGGGTTAAGTGACTTGCCCAGGGTCACACAGCTGGGAAGTATCTGAGGTCGGATTTGAACCCAGGACCTTCTGTCTCTAGGCCTGGCTCTCAATCCACTGAGCCACCCAGCTGCCCCCTAAGGTTAAAGTTTATAAAGCACTTTGCATATATTACCTCATTTGATCTTCAGAACAACCCTATGAGAGGGCTACTATTTCCCCAATTTTATAAATGTGAAAACTGAGGCAAACAGAAGTTAAGCGACTTGTCCAGGATCACACAGCTATTATCAGAGGTGACATATGAGCTAAGATCTTTTTGACTATAAATAGTATCAAATTTAATTTATTTTCTTTAAACCCTCACCTTCTGTCTTAGAATCAATACCATGTATCGGTTCCAAAGCAGAAGAGTGGTAAGGGCTAGGTAATGAGAGTCAAGTGACTTGCCCAGGGTCACACATCTAGGAAGTATCTGAGTCCACACTTGAACCTAGGACCTCCCATCTCTACTCCTGGCTCTCAATCCACTGAGCTACCCATCTGCCTCCTTAGAGATAGTATCAAATTCAAATAGAAAGTGGGGAGAAGGGAGGGGAGAAGTAATTCATAGATGAGGATTCCTACATATTGACTTTATTTTAAAATGTAATATTATCAGGCCAACAAAGTGGCTCAGTGGATAGAAAGCCAGACCTGGAGACAGGAGGTCCTAGGTTCAAATCTGGCATCTTCCTAGCTTGTAATCCTAAGTAAGTCATTTAATTTCCATTGCCTAACTCATACTTCCCTTTTGCATTGGAACTATTACACAGAACTGATTCTAAGATCAAAAATAAAGATTAAAAAAAATTTTAAGAGAGTCGTGTAGTATCAATTCTGAGACAGGAGGAAAGGATTTTTTAAATATGTATATTATCATCTATGTTTTATTTTATTTTTATTTATTTTGTTAAATATTTCCCAATTATATTTTAATCGGGTTTTGGCCACATTCAGGAATGCTGCAGGTCATGTATTCAACTATGGCCCTATGCTGCTTCATCTTCTATGGATAATGGTAAAAAAAACATCTGGACTTGGATCCAGGAAGACCTGGGTTTGACTCCTGATTCTAACACAAAGCAGCTGTGAGACCCTGGGCAAATTAGTTGCCCTGGGCAACCAGGAGTAGAAATTACAGAGAAGGCTGCTATCTGCATTAGTAGAAGGACTTTCCCCATTTGGAAGATCCTTAAAACAATCCCTATCCCAGATTCAAAAAGGTTGGGTATCTTTTTTTTTTTAATATTATTCTTCTTATTTGCATGCTAGAACAATTTTTTAACATTCCTAGAATGTTGAGTTCCAAATTTGGGAACCATTCTTAAACGATTAGTTTACAGCCGTGCTCTCAGGTCAGGTCTGTGTGTCGAACTTTATTTCCAAGTCTATGCAGCATCTACCCTATTATCTCATTTGATTCTCCTAGCAACACGAGAGAGGTCAGACGGAGATCATGAATTCATTTCATGCAGCAGAAAATTATAGGTCTCAGAAGGAAAATGACTGGCCCAAAGTCAGGTAGTGAATTCGTAATGAAACCAGTTGTCTAAAGGTAATGGCAAGTTTCCTAACTTCCAAGCTAGTGTTTTACTCTGTTATCTCCAGTTCTGAATTAGTAGGGCCAAGATTACAGATCATGTGATAATAGCATTTTTGAAGCCAGTAGAAAAACATCCTTGAAAGTTGAGTAAGTTTATTCCGTTACTTTATTTGCATACTGAATTGTACTGTTTGCAAGAATTAAAGGATCCTTCATATTAGAGAAATCCTATACAACATCTCATTATTAGAAGAGACCACAGAGATCATCTAGTCCAACTCCCTGCCTGATGAATAAATGTTATTGTACACTTATTTAGTCGTGTCTGATTCTTTGTGACTCTACTTGAGGTTTTCTTAGCAAAGATTCTGGAGTGGTTTGCCATTTCCTTTTCCAGTTCATTTGAGAGATGAGGAAACTGAAGCAAATAGGGTTAAGTGACTTGCCAAGTCACTTAACTAATAAGTGTCTGAGACCAGGTTTGAACTCAGGTCTTCCTGATTCTAGACCTGGCACTCTATCCACTGCACCACCTGAGTGCCATGATGGATACATACCCTATACCAGCAAAGGTAAGCCTTTTAGAGACCATATGTCCAAATTGCACTCTCAAACTGCATGTGAGCTGCCCCCTTACTCCAGACGGGAACGATGCTCCCATTGGGCCACTGGGCAGAGGGGCAGGGCATGTGAGAAATGTCCTCAGGCATGTGTAGAGAGGGCGAGGGGAGCAGCCCCTTCTGGCATACTCCAACAGGTGTGCCATAGTTTCGCCAACACAGCCCTATACAATATCACTAACAAACAATTATCCAGTTTCTGCTTAGGAACCACCAATGACAGAGTTAGAAGGGAAGAGGAGAAATGGTTTGAAATAAGTAAGAAAGAAAGTTTTGAAAGAGGAGAGCTATGCCAGGAACTAAATGATTCTGGATTCTGGAACTCAGAGAATATTTTAGGGGACACCAACTATTGATCTGGGCTCTGGACTTCCGGTCTCTTGAGCAAAGTGGAGGTTTTGATTTCCTATCCTTTGGAGCTGAGGAGAATCAAGATACATTTTCTCTGTTCCTGCTTGAAGAAAACCTACTTTGAAGTAAACTTAAAGTGTTCCTGTATACTGAGAATTCCTGTCTGCTAAGAGTATCCTGAAGGACATTTGTAAAGTTCTAGCCTGTCTCTAACCACAAGTATTGGTGAGGGCCAGGCCCAACTCTGGCCATTCTCAATTGGGCTGAACTCAACCATCTAGAGTTCAATCTAGACTACATCTTGACTACCTGTTTCATCCTACAAACCAACCAGGGAGGATTAATTAGTCAGGTATAGCTACTGAGTTTTGAGAAATCTAGCCAGAGGTAGGCCAGGGCTTAGGGAGTGTCAAGAAAACAGAAGAAATTTCCGTGAGGGAGTGTAGAAGGGAGAAGGCTAGTGAGAATTTCATTAGAGCTAGGGAATCCTTTTCCTTAATCCTCCCTTCCCACTTCTTTGGTGTTCCAGAATAAATCCCTGTTTCCTGTTTTTAACTTGTCTTGGGGACAAAACATACTGGTCCCAATGAGGGAGGCTCTCAGGCCTACTTCATTGAGGGGTACTGAGGAATCAAATAAACCTCAGTACCTCAACATCATCATCAACACCATCATTATTAGTATCATTATTTCATCAGGCAACTACCTACCTCACAAGGAAATCTGTTACTTTGGTGTACAGTTCTTATTGCCAGTAAGTTTTTCCTTATAAGGAACAAAAAGCTGGGGTGGGTTTAGATATTTGCATTGCTGTGTAATTTTTCTAAAAGTATGCAATTTGAATAAACTGAGCCCAAATCTCCAAGCTTGATAATTAATTAGGTTTATTGGAAGACGGCCAAGTCTCCCAACAAAGCCGGACCTCCAGTATAGACTGGAAGACCTGATCATGGTGAGATACCTTCTTTTATACCTCAAAGAATTGGGCAACTTTTATGCCTGTACAAAATAGTCATACCTTTCTGAGAACAGAGACATCCAGAAGCAATATTCATTGGTTAGGTCAGCTAGGAAGCACCCCTTATTTGGTAAAAGAAATCTTTTGACCATGACTTAAGAATCTCTTGATGGAAATGGGGAGAGCGATGCCTGGGCTAAGAGTGGGTGGTGATGGATAGTACCTCGTTCTGAGCCCAAGTCAGGCCTAGTGACATCCTGAATTTTGAGTTAGGGTGAAAGATATATCAACTTTGAAGGGGTGGCCGACACTAAGGCCTATGCAAAAGCAGTATTTTTACTTCATTCATAACCTTAATACTTATACTAGAATATTCACAAAAGTCTACTAAAATCATAACTTATGCTATCTTAGAATTACAATTATGATTATCTCAAGACTATTGCTAACATTAAAATCTATCTTCATATAAGGGGTAGGGGATTTTTTGCTCACAGCATTTAGTATGTTTTGGATCTAAAGGCTTACACAATCATAAATGTCCAATTTTGGACTAAAGATCAGTGAGGAAATGGAATTTGCTTCATAGACATATATATATATATATATATATATATATATAGGCTACTCAAATGTTTTCTATATACATATATATGTATACACATGTACATATATATTTCATTACTAGAAGGGTACCTATAGCAATAGAATTCATTAGACTGGTTTCTTGAACTTCCCAAATTATTTATCTAGAAAAACTTAGCATTATTCCTTAAGCAATGGATTTGAATGTTCATTTATCCTAGATTCCATGTTTAAATTTCTAATTTAAGAGGAAATTTAAACCCTATTTACACAAGTGCAGCCTTCCTAGGAAAACACATGAATCCCCTCATGAGAATAGCCCTGTGTTGTGACCTCACTCTTTTGTTCTGCTGGGAAAGGTCCTCTGTGCTCCTCTGATGAATAGTAGAGAGAACTTGAATTTAGTCAGGAGCTTCACTCAGACCAACTGAGAGAAGTCCTGCATAAGTCCTGGTGTTTCCAAAACTGGAAAAATCCCATCCTTGGCCAAAACTGTTTGAAGTCTCTCTCCTTTCTTTCTCTCTGTCTATTTCCCTCTCCCACCTCCATTTACTTCTTCTTTTCAAAAAACCTTTACTTTCTGATCTGTACAACTCTAAGACAGAAGAGCAAGAGCTAGGTAAATGGGTTAAGTGACTTGCCCAGGGCCACACAGCAAATAAGTGTCTGGGACAGAAATTGAATACTAGCAGCCTAGATGAAATTCCTGATTTGAACAACCCTCAAATGTCCTCCTAAAACTTTTCTCTAGTATAGTGTAATAGAAAGAGCACTGTATTTAACACAATGAAGAGTCAAATCCCAATTATTTACTGCCCATGTGACTTTGGACAAATTAATAAGCCTCTTTTGCCCTCAGTTTCCTCATCTTTAGCACAGTTCCCGGCACATAAGAGGAGTTTTAAAAATGCTAGTTGAGCATATGAATGAATGAATGAATGAATGAATGAATATCCTCTCATCACCTCCTACTTGGTTCCACAGTAGCAGCAACAACATCCTGACAGGCCTCTGGGATTCTAGTTTTTCTCCATCTCCATCTTTCCGATTTGTTTGGTTGTTTAACTCATTTGGGGATTTCTTGGCAAAGATGCTGGTGGGGATTGCCATTTCCTTCTTCAGCTCATTTGGCAGATGAGGAAATTGAGGACAACACTGAGCTACCCAGCTGTCCCCAGGAAGGCTTTAAAAAATATTCAGGGGGTTTGCTCTGGGTATAAAGTGGCTCTTTAACCTCAATTCACATTGACTACCCTCTGAATACTGTGGCTTCCCAGTTCCTAAACTTCCTCTACTCCGCCTTAGGCACTCAGGGAGCAGCCACGTCCTCATCACATACTGTTACGAAAAACTTCCACCTCCATGTTCTTGAACCCTGAAATTCCCCTCAGTAATCCCAAGCTTTTACCCTTTGACTTCTCTCATTGCCTCCCTGATAATCCCGCTCTTTGTCTTTTCTCTCTCAATTTCTCCCTGTTTTCCCAGACTCTCACCTCTGTTCTAGGCTTACTTCCCAGTTCAATAAGCAATTGTCCTCCTATTCTTTAACCCCCTGTTGTCTGTCCCTCTGTTTTTCATGTCCTATTGATCTGCATCACTGGGTAACTCCCACCATCTGCCTTCTCTACTCCTACTCAAGCCATTGCATGCTGGGGAAGGAATCCACAAAACAGCACCAACTGGGTTCAGAGCAAATTCATGTTTTCTGCTGATACTACGCTATTGGCTGGGCCCTCGCTGCTAAATACCAGTCTTTTTACTTATTTCTGATTAATTATTAGAAAAGAGATGGGGAAATATACCTGTTTTGACCCCTAAAGTTGCCTCTTCACTCTGATCAACAAAGAAACCCCAAGGAAGCTCAGAACCCCAGAGTCTCCCTGGCAGATTCAGACTGGCAGTCATGGCCCAAAGCCCCTTTTCCACTAACCTGGAATTTGACTATTAACTAACTCCTAATTCTCTATAGGAACCTTTTCTCCCTCTACTAGCTTGAATCAGCACCAGTCCCTGAATCCAGGCTTCTTTCTCTCTTCCCCTGCTAGCCTGGTCCTGCTAGACTCAGACAAAATCCTTGAAAAATCTACCAGGCTTTCCTGGTGGGGAGCCCCATTCCCCTGATGTCTTAGTGCACTCTCCCATTCCACCAAGACCCACTCCAGAGCATCCGACTTGTTTCCAGCATCATCCCTGCCTAACTTTCATATTGTAAGTATGTGCCCTCACCAGAGCTGGCTTTCTTGACAATCTTGTGTGCTGTGTTGCTTTGTTCTGGACCTTACTATTTCAGTCTAGGTCTGCATTGGGGGGTTTTCCATGTTGTTTCTGGAGTTGTGAACTTTTTTGTTGAAACTTTATTATAAATCCCAATCTTGCTAGAGATACAGCCATTTCTACGTACCATTAGACAAAGTTATCATCCATTTGGATAGGTTTAATGTTGCCAAAAATAAAGAAGGTATTATAATGAACCAATCCTGAGAGAAGGTGAGTTTTTTTAAAGATTATGGTAAACAATGAAGTTATTTCTTACCAAAAAAAAAACCCCATCTCCTTTTCCTAGTCTATGGAACATTATATTCACCGTCAGACTCCATTGATGAGTTTTGCCAAACTGCTTTTCCCTCCTTTCTCTTGCATTTAAAACATTTTTTGTCACATGATAAAGTACACTGGGGAGAGGACTATGAGAGTTATGTTCTGAAATGAAGGTGATATAAAAACAAGAGGCACCAATAATTTTTTAATTGTTAAATTGAATAGAAACAATAATACAGATGGAATATGTGTTCCAGAGGTCGATGAGGAAACCACTGCAAAGATTTTGCATGTAATCTCCACCCAATCAGAGTCACATCAAGGAGGGGAAATTGTCCTGCCATGCATAGACACTCAGGCTTCTGTGTGAGACCTCTAGGGGACCAGAGGATTGGTGTCGGTCATGGAAAGACGTACACTAAAGGGGAAGGGGATGATGGACAATAGATAAACTAATAATAACTCAGAGTTCCATACTCATTTTAGGTTAACAAAGCACTCTTCCTCACAGTGATCTTGTGAGGTGGGAAGTGCAAATATTTATAGTAGCTACCTCACAGATTGGGAGATTTAAATGAGAAAATATAAGTAATGGGAATAATTTGTGATTTCAAAGCATAAGGAACTCCTGCCAGGGTCTCTTCCTCCACCAAATAGCAGTTCAGTGTGACTTAATAGATACTCAGATTGCCTGACACTCCTAGATATTAAGTAACTAGAAAGCTTTGGAGTTGGAATCAGAAGTCAACTACTTGAGCCCAAACCCAGTACTCTGACTTCTACTTAATGCTGCCTCTTATCCTAGGTAAAGGGCTTTGCAAATTTGTAAGTATTCTGCAAAGTCAGGTGTTACTGTCATCATCATCACCCTCATGTTATAGATTAAGAAACTGAAGCTCAGAAAGATTAATATGCCAGTGGTTCTACAGCTAAATAGTTTCTGGATCTAACTCCCATTTACATATATATATATATATATATTCCCTTATCTAACTTGACCTTAACACAGAGGAAGACACTAGCTAATGGGAAGGCTATTCAAAAAGAGGAATTGCCTTGTTAATTATTACAAGGATATAAGGTAGGTACGTCAAGACTTGAACCCAGAACTTTTAGTTCCAAGACAAAGCAAGGCAAAAAGCATTAAAGTATTTACTATGTACCAGGCACTGTGCTAAGTAAGGGGAATGCAAATAGAAGCAGAAAGATAATCATTGTTACGCTCTAATTGGAGAAAACAAATCTTAAGAGAGAGTTGAAGGGAACAGGGGTATTATAGAGAAAGTCTAGGGGAATCGAGCATGTAGCCTATAGAGGAATGAGGGAAGACATGGCTAGCCTAGGCTTCTTTAAATGGAGATTCTAGGAGGAATCAGCCAAACAGAGGGAAAGGCCACAGGCCAAAGGATACTTCAAATATGCAAAGTCCAGGGGAGGGATGAGTTTACAGGAGAAGAGATTCCTAGGGCATTGTAAAGAGAAAGCCAGAGAGTGCAAGCTGGAGAAGATTCAAATACAGTATTTCTTTCACTGGTCCAGAAATAATTGTGTCATGTGACAGTTTGGGCAAGGGTGGCTACGACTGATTCTAACTCATTTCTCCCCTCCTAAAGGATGTCCATTTTTCTGGTGAGCATGTCTGTACACACACACACACACACACACACACACACACACACACACACACACACACACACTCCTCCCTTATGGTAGACTTAACTGTTTTAAGAAGATTTAAAAAAAAAACAAAAACAAATCCTCATTTTGGGGCAAACTGGCATCCAAGAGGAGTTAAATTTGTGTTAATTTGTCACTTGGGGATAAAGAGCCCAATGGTAGAAACATCAAGTATTTGGTAATGAATGTCTCCAAAGTTTGCCACAATTCTTCATCAGCGCCCTAATTATTCCACATCTACTTAATAGAGGCAACATTAACATTCCTAAACTGTGCCGGGGCTGATTGGAATAATATCTCCTGAATTATCTTTTCATAAACTAAAAAAAAAAATAAGTAAGTGGAAGTTCCTGGGGTCTGATTGGGTGTGGAAAGTTCTCTAGGGTTCTCTTGGCACAGTTAGGAAAATGATAGTACTGGTGGGGAGCAGAACATCTATTTGACTTTCCTCATTTTAGTTATGTCTATTTTCTCCCTTCTCTTTGCCTCTTAGGATCCTACCTTGCCGTCAGTACCTAGCTTAGGTCCTCAGGTCCCTGGAAGTGATCCCTGGCTACTTTAAGCATTTAATAATGCTTATTTCCTTCCTTTCTCTCTCCCTCCATCTCTTCCTATTTTTCTTTCCTTCTTCCCTTCCTTTTCCTTTCACAGGTCATTTAAACTCTGTTTGCCATTATCCACTGGAGAAGGACATAGTAAAACACTCCAACATTTTTTGCCAAGAAAACCCTCTGGACAGTGTTGGCGTAATATTGTCCATGAAGTCTCAAAGAGTTTGATGTATCTGAAAGACTAAACAACAAAAATGTGAATAATAATGCACCTATCTTGCAGCATTGTCATGAGGATAAAATTATATGATAATTATAAAGTGCTTACATAGCACAGTACCTGGCATTGAAACTGTCCCCTCCTCTTTCATACCCTATATTCTATAACTAGGCAAACTGTATAGGTTGGGGAACTGGCTGAACCAAGGTCTAAAACCAAGGATGGTTTTGATGGAGCTTGGAGAGTGTAGATAGGAATAAAGATGAAAAAGGTAAAGTGGCACCAAGATTAGGAGAGGGCTTTGAATATCACACAAAAAAAAGCTTGAACTTTACTCAGTGGACAATTGGAAATCATTCTATATTTTTGAGCAGAGAAGAGACATGAGCAGATTTATGAATGGAAAGGAAGGAAGGAAGGAAGGAAGGAAGGAAGGAAGGAAGGAAGGAAGGAAGGAAGGAAGGAAGGAAGGAAGGAAGGAAGGAAGGAAGGAAGGAAGGAAGGAAGGAAGGAAGGAAGGAAGGAAGGAAAGGAGGGAAGGAAAGAAAGGAGGGAGGGAGGGACGGACACTGATAGTCACTGGATACAAATGTTCAATTGTTTTAGTCATGTCCAACTCTTTTGATCCCATATGGGGTTTTCTTGGCAAAGATATTGGAGTGATTTACCATTTCCTTCTCTTGCTCTTTTTACAGATGAGGAAAGTGAGACAAAGAGGATAAAGTGACTTGCCCAAGGTCACACATCGAGTGAGTATCTGAGATCACATTTTAACTCAAGAAGGAAGAGGAGTCTTCCTGACTCCAAGCCCTTTATTCAAACCACTAGAAGAGATGATATCCCAGAAAGAGTGACAATCAGGCTGGGATATTTTGGTTTGGAAAGTTACAAGGATAGTGAGCAAAGTCATTTGAGAATATACTAACATACCCTTCCTAGTAGCAATGACAGTCATAATTTGATTATGGTTCCATATTGGAAAAGGTGGGAAGGGGGTGGGGGCTGGTGAGTTTTGTTTATTGGAACAAGGATACAGGTGACTTCCCAGACATCTCCAGCCCCACAATCTCTATTTATTCTATTCAGGCCATAGTCTCCACACTCCACTGAAAAACTGGATTCTGTCCCTAAAACCACTTGGGTTTTGGTGGGCCAGTTTGGGCCTTATCTTACTCAGTTCTAGGCTCCATAGCATTTCCTGGGCATATCCAGTCACAGTATCACTTTTTTCTCCCCTGCCCACCAGTTATTTCGTTCTTTTTTATGTTTGTCTTCCCACAATGGAATGTAAGTCCCTTGGGGTGCTTGTATTTTAATTCCATGAACTTAGTAAAGGTCCTGAGACATATTAAGTGCTTAATAAATACTCTACCTGTCTATCTATCTATCTATCTATCTATCTATCTATCTATCTATCTATCCATACATATATCTATTATCCATGCACCCATCCATTCATCCATCTATTTATCTATTTATGTATCCATCTATCTACCTATCTAATATCTATCTACCTAACATCTGAATGGCAAAGGTTTGCCCTGACAGCAACCCCAAGTTAATTTCCTTTCTGGAAAAGAGCTGAAATAAAGGCTATCATATAACCAATCACCATATTGTATGCTGAGTACAGGATTTGAGGAATTCTGACATTCACATTTGAAGATACCCTTAGTCATGAGTTATACCAAAGTTTTGTCTCGGAAATGTTCTTGAATTAATCCACTTGAGAGCAATGAGTCAAAAGATTGACCCTGAAGGGGCCAACTCCTGAGTTCTTGAAGGGAGCAATGATAGGGAAGATAGAATTGTAAGTCATGACCTAGGTCCCCCTCCCAAGCACTCTGATCTCACATACACTGTTTTCTATCCTGGGGGCTTGATCCCTCTCTATAGATAAAATGGAGCTGAGGATGATCTCAGGACAGGTAAGATAACTGTGACCAGGATCTAGTTAGATGACCAGCCTACACAAATGGAGCAAACCTCAAAAGGAAACAAGTTATCTAGCACTAGGGACCAAAGGAAAGTCTGAGAGTGGCAGAAAGGATCAAAAAGTATGTAAACATCTCACTGTGTGGAGAACATGAGGGGCAGCCACACTTCCTTCCTTTAAACCAGATTGGCCAGGAATTTCTGGCAAAAGTCAAGTTTACTTGAGGACAAGAAGATCAAATGAAAGTAAGAGAAAGAGGTCTAAGATAAAAGAGAGTGTTAGTCTCTGGACTAATGGTACTTATTTGGACCCCTCCACATCTCCAGACCCTTGTCTATAGATTTCTGGCAGACTAATCCACATGATAGATGAATCCAAAAGAAACAAAATGATACCATATAATAAGGTAATGACAAGTAGTTGAATCAAGTAATGAACATTCACCATTTATCCTCTGTCTTCTTAGCACAAGAGCATATCTATTCAATCTCAGGATAGGGTATAAGAGAGTGATGTCTGCAACCAGTCTCTCTATTTGACCATTTCCCTCTTCATCTCTGTGAGCAAGCAATGGGAAGAAAATCTATTTTAGAATGCTATGGTCCGTTCTATATCAATTTCTTCATCCTGGACAAATAGTCTTTCAATATGGCTGTTGCTTCATGTAGCTATATTCTCTGCCTTTGATGCAATTCCTTTGCCCACTTACAAGGCACTCTATCACTTTGTTCATCTGAATTTCAGGAAGTATCTCCAATAAGCAGATCACACAGGAACTGGGGGTCAACCAAAGCTTTAACAGGCAACGAAATTAAAATCACAGCCCAAAACAAGTCCTTATTAAATTTATTAATATTGTTAAATTTGGAATGGGAGTTCCAAAAGGCTTAATGATACTTATGGGGAATCTCAACTTTCCACTCTCAGAATTAGATAAATCTAACCAAAAAATAAAGAAAAAAGAAGTTAAGGAGAAGAATAAAATTTTAGAAAAGTTAGATATGATAGACCTCTGAAGAAAGTTGAATGAAAACATAAAGGACTATACCTTTTCTCAGCAGCATATTGTACCTACACAAAAATTGATGCTGTATTAGGGCATAAAAACCTCACAACCAAATGCAGAAAAGCAAAAATGTTAGATGCATCCTTTTAAGTTCACAATGCAATGAAAAATTATTTCAATAAATGACCATGAAAACATAGGTTAAAATTAAATGGAAACTAAATGACCTAATCCTTAAGAATGAGTAGGTCAAAGAACAAATCAGGGAAACAATCAATACTTTCATTGAAGAGAATGACAACAATGATAAGATATATCAAAATTTATGAGATATAGCCAAAATAGTATGTAGGGGAAGTTTTCTATCTCTGAATACTTATATCAATAAGAGAAAGAATAGATCAATGAATTGGGCATGTAACTAAAAAAAAAACTAGAAACAGAACAAATTTTAAATCTCTAATTACCAGATTTGAATTCCTGAGAATCAAGAGAGACTAATGTAATTAAAAGTAAGAAAGCCACTGAACTAATAAATAAATAAAACTAAGAGTTGGTTTTTTGGAGGTGGGGGTGGGGAAACAATAAAATAGATAAATAATTGGTTAATTTGGGTGTTTTTAAACAAGAAGAAAACCAAATCACCAACATCAAAAATGAAAAGAATAAATTAACCATCAATAAAGATAAAATTAAAGCAATTATTAGGATCTATTTGACCCAATTTTGTTCCAATAAACCTAACAACCTAAGTAAAATAGATGAATATTTACAAAAATATATTTCCCAGATTAACAAAGGAGGAAATAGAACATTTAAATAATTTTGTCTTAAAAAAGGAAATTGAACAAGCCATCAATGAGTCCTTTAAGAAAAAATTATCAGAACCAGATAGATTTGCAAGCAAATTCTACCAAACATTCAAAGAACAATTAATTCCAACACTATAGAAACTATTTGAAAAAGAAATAGGCAAAGAAAATCTTACCAAATTCTTTTTACAATACAAATATGGTGCTAAACCAAGAAGAGAAAAGACAGAGAAAGAAAACTATAAGCCAATATCCCTAATGAATATCAATACAAAAGTTTTAAATAAAATACCAGCAATGAGATTACAATGACATATCACAAAGACCATCATTAAGACCAGGTAGGATTTATACTAGGAAGGAAAGGCTGGTTCAACTTAAGAAAACTATCAGTGCAAGTGACTATATCAGTAATAAAACCAAAGAAATCATGATAATTTCAATAGATGCAGAAAAAACTTTTGCCAAAATACAACCCTCATTCCTATTAAAACACTAGAAAGCATAACAACAAATGGAGCTTTTCTCAAAATAATAAGTGGTATCTATCTAAAACCATCAGCAAGCATTATCTATAATGGGAATCAGCTAGAAGCTTCCCAATATCAGGAGTGACGCAAAGATGATTTATCACCACTATTATTCAATTTTGTGCTAGAATTGCTAGCTTTAGCAATAAGAGAAGACAAAGAAATTGAAAGAATTAAATAGCAATAAGGAAGCTAAACTATCAATCTTTTCAGATAATATGATCATATATTTAAAGAATCCTAGAGAATCAACTAAAAAACTAGTTGAAATAATTAACAACTTTAGCAAAGTTGCAGTATATAAAACAAATCCACTTATATCATCAGGATTTCTACATATTATCAAGAAAGTCCAAAGCAAATAGAAAGAGACATTCCATTTAAAATAACTGTAGATAATATAAAATCCTTGGGAATCTACCTGCCATGACAAATCCAGAAACTTTCTAAACAGAACCATGAAACAAAGTGGTGGATGAATGGAAAAGATTAGTTACATGATACACTGTAATAAATTACCATAGTCATCTAGTATGTGATAAACCCAAAAAATCGAGGTTTTGAGATTTTAAAAAACATTTTTTTTTGACAAAAAATTGCTATTTGACAAAAACTGCTGGGAAAACTGGAAAATGGTATGATAGAAATCAGGTACAAACCTTCTCAGACTGCATATGAAGATAAGGTCAAAATGGGTACATGGTATAGACATAAAGGGTGATATCATAGGCAAATTAGGGGAGCATGGAATAGCTTATCTGTCAAATCTATAGATAAGGGAAGAATTCATGACAAAATAAGGGATAGAGAAAATAATAGGATATAAAATTGATCATTTTGATTACATTAAATTACAAAGATTTTGCACAAAGAAAACCAAAGCAATCAAGATAAGAAGAAAAGCAGAAAATTGATTGGAGAGGTGGGGTGGGGAATTTTTGCCACAAATATTTCTGATAAAGGCCTTATTTCTTAAATATACAGAAAAATTAGTCAAATTTCTAAGAATACGTCATTCTCCAATTGAAAGATGGTCAAAGGATATGAACAGGCAGTTTTCAGAAGACAAAGCTATCTATAGTCATATGAAAAAATGTTCCTGAATTAGAAAAATGCAAATTCAGACAACTCTGAAGTATCAACTCACGTATCAGATTGGTTAATATGAGAGAAAAGGAAAATGACAATTGTTGGAGGGGATGTGGGGAAATCAGGATACTAAAGCACTGTTGGTCAAACTGATCCAACCATTCTGGAGAGCAATTTGGAACTATGCCTAAAGAGCCATAAAACTGCATACCCTTAGACGTAGGAATACCACTACTAGGTTTGAATCCCAAAGAGATTAGAAAAAAATAAAGGAGAAGGATTTATATGAACAAAAGTGTTGATAGCAGCTATTCTTAAGGTGGCAAAGTTTTAGAAATAAGAAAATGCCCATCAATTGGCAAATGGCTGAACAAGTTGTGGTATATGATTATAATGGAATGCTTTGTGCCGTAAGAAATGACATGCAGGATGATTTCAGAAAAACCTGGAAAGACTTACATAAACTGATCAAAGTAAAGTGGGAAGAACCAGGAAAACATTGTACACAGTAGCAGCAATATTGTACAATGACATCTGGGAATGACAGCTATTCTCAACAATACAATGATCTAAGATGATTCCAAAGGACTGCTGATAAAAAATGCTAACCCCCTCTATAGAAGGAGCCAACAGAGTCTGAATGCAAACTGAAGCATACTTTTTTATTTTCTTTTTCTTGCTTTTTTTCCATCTGTGTTTCCTTTCACAACATGACTAATATGGAAATATATTTTGCATGACTACACATGTATCACCCATATCAAATTGCTTGCCTTCTCTAGGGGCAGGGAGGAAAGGGAAGAAGGAAGAGAATTTGAAGCTCAAAAACTTTTTTAATGAATGTTAAAATTTGTTTTTACTTTTAATTGGAAAAAAATATTTTAAAAGAGAAAAAACCAAAAGGTTCAATGAAAGGGGAGGACAAAGTATGAGACTGGAAATAAGTAGGCCTCTGATGGTTGGAGATGAAGAAAAGGAAGGGAGAAGAAACAGGGAGAGGGAGTTTTCTATTAATTAAACAAGAGATTCTGAATCACTGAGATTAAAGAAAGAGAAGTTTGCTAGCCATCAAATAGAGAAATATTAGTTGAATGGGTCACCCATCCTTAAGAGTATTATTATGATGCCAGAAAATAATGTAACTTTTTCCTCTCTCAAACATGAGGGAAGAAGAGAGCTCAAGTCAGCTTTCTGGGTTATTAAATATCTGGTGATTGGGTTCTCAGGGACCTCACAGGAGCACAGACCTCATTGTGTAGGCTAGGCACTGGGCTTTTGTGAGTTTACTTCAGACCAAATTTTGCGTACCACAAATTAATGAGTTGTACTGAGTCTGATCTCATGAGTCTGCTGTTTAGGGTATTCGTGACTGACACAAATAAAGAGTTCAACCACATCCTAAAATTACTATAATGTATGTTTCCAATTCTATAAATCGCATACCTCTGTGCACTGGGTATGACAGCTGGGAGAAGTTTAAATGCCCAGGGGGTACCTACCATGGAAGCATGTTGGCATCTCAAAGTTTGAGCTCCATCCATGGCTTCAGCCCAAGACTGCTATATGATCTCTCAGTCATAGCCTGTGCAACTCAATTTCTTCCATCAAGCAATAAGAGAAACCATTCATTCACTCAATAAAACACTTTTTTGCAATGCACTCTTTTTATAGGCATTAAGAGGACAAAGGGTTTTTAAGGGCCCTGATTGGTGAATGTGGCATCACATTCCCCACCCCACCCCCAATTTTTATTAGAATTATAGAAATAAGGGGGACAGCAGGGTGGCTCAGTGGATTAAGAGCCAGGCTTAGAGACAGAAAGGAGGCCCTGGGTTCAAATCTGGCCTCCGACCCTTCTCAGCTGTGTGACCCTGGGCAAGTCACTTAACCCCCATTGCCAAGCCCTTACCACTCTTCTGCTTTGGAACCAATACACAGTATTGATTCTAAGATGCAAGGGAAGGTTTTAAAAAAAAGAATTGTAGAAATAAGAATGCATCTCAACTAATCAATAGCAAGTACCCGTGTCCTTTGGCCTCAACAGTAAACAATAGTATAACTGATTTAGAATTAGCCAGAGCTACCCTTCAGCAGACAAATATTAACATCTGAGACACAGACTGGTTGGGGACAAAAGAAGCCGTTTCATCTCACTCCCATCTGCCCTCACTTAGGTGGCTGCTGAGCTGTACCGACACTGGTGTCTGACACTGAAGACAGGACAAGACTCTGATCTTCAGGACTTCCAGTGTGGAGGGCACTGACCTCAAGAAGCCTTCAATGTAGAATGGAAGACTGTTAAGGAGACACAGATGAGTAGGACAGTTTGGAATGTAGCTTACTGAATTTTTCATTTTTTCAAAGCAAGATGTATGGAGTAGAAGTTCATGTTTTAATGTGAAATCACATTTTTCTGTTTTACTTTGTCTATGGAAATGTGATTGGGGGGGGAGTGGTGTTTGCTAAGAGCAGAATAAAATAAATGTAGCCACCCACACACAAAGAAAAAAGAAGAATTCAGCTGTGCTGAAGGGGCTTGGAGCAGCACTCAGATCCATCAGCTGCCAGCTCCCTCTTTCTCTGTGACGCAGCTTCATGTTGCCCAACCCCTGCTATTGCTACAATAGGTTGGAAAGTTCATCTGGAACCATCTACACTGCCCAGTTGGACTATGAGTGAGGATGGGGTCTGGGAAGAAGAATGATATGACAATATATCTATGGTGGACCCACCTGTAATAGAGAGGATGAATAAATATCTTCCAGGGTAAGGAAAAGTGCCACTTTCTCATCACTCCCAGGAAGATCTAAAGAGAATTCCAGGATGGAGGATGGACTGCCAGGGGCAGTCATTGCTTTCATTTCCCTATTCTGGAGCCTTTTAAGGTCTACTGAGCAGGACATGGGTGAAGGGTTCTTCCTGGCTCAATGACCTCATCTTTGAAGCAACCTAGGGTGGTGGTGAGGAGAGAGAAGGGAATAAGGTAACATATGGAACCCAGCGAGATATTCTGGCTGCATTATCAAGACTCTCACTGGATAAGACCAGCATAAAAGTGTCACCGAAAGCAGGGAAGCTCTAAGGATAGACAAGGTAGATCTGGGAAAGTTCTCAGAGTTGGGAAAGAGAGACATGCTTCAGTGACAGATTTATTCTGGTTAGAGCTAATGAAGGAAGAAATGCCCTTAGTATACCCCTAGAGGAGCAAAAATATGAACTTTGGGGTATACACCTTTCACATCCACAAGGGACAAGTCTTACAGGTGCTGCATTTTTCCTTAAGTGGCTCCCATAGTTATGTGTCTCCTCAAGATGTCTGTTCAAACTGAAATTTATAAAACTCCTACCCTTCTCTTTTCTCTTGAGATTTAAGAGGATTTTGTTTTGTTTTGTTTTGATTTGTTCTCTCTCTCTCTCTCTCTCTTTTTTTTAGTGAACTACTGATATAGGGAATTCCTATAGAAATATAGAAAGGAAGTTCTCTCTACCAAGTTCCGTAGGCTTCTGATCTGTACTTTGTATTCTTAAAAGACATGCCTGGGGACACTGAGAAGTTAAGGGGTTTGATCTGGATCACACTGTCCTCCTGTCTTAGGCAGAATTCAAACTCTGGTCTTCCTGGTTTGAGGCCAGCTGTTCATTCCCTACAATGCTACACGGAGTGAGGAAGAAGGAACTGATAAACAATGAAATTTAGTTAACCAACTCAAAAAGTACTATTGCATGCAACACCCTCTACTAGGTGCTGGATATACAAAGATGAAAATGCCACAATATCTTCTTGTAAAGAGGACAGGACCATGATCAGAGATAGGATATTTACACAAATGAGTCTGAGATATAGTAGAATGCAAATAGGGGCAAAAAAGAACCAGGCATCAGTGAAGTTTTTTCTTCTCTTTTTCCTCTTGTCCTTTAAAAAAAATCCTTGTTTTATGGGATAGCTTTCTGCAAGACAGAGACAGAGAGAACAGGAAGAAGAGAGAGAAAGATAGAGATTGAGAGAGATAGAGAAGAAAAAGAGAGGAGAGAGGAAAGAGAAGAGAAGAGAAGAGAAGAGAAGAGAAGAGAAGAGAAGAGAAGAGAAGAGAAGAGAAGAGAAGAGAAGAGAAGAGAAGAGAAGAGAAGAGAAGAGAAGAGAAGAGAAGAGAAGAGAAGAGAAGAGAAGAGAAGAGAAGAGAGGCAAGAAGCAGAAAGAATACTCTGAGAAATTTTCAGGAAACACAACTCATTCCTGGGCATCAGAAAGTATATTCTGAATTGGGAGAGAAAATGGAGGGACTTGAGATGAGAATAGAGGAAGAGTGTTAACTTTATCTTAACAATTAAGTGCAACATAAACAAAAGCAAAGAGAGAGAGAGAGAGAGAGAGAGAGAGAGAGAGAGAGAGAGAGAGAGAGAGAGAGAGAGAGAGAGAGAGAGAGAGGCAGAGACAGAAAGAGAGAGGTCAGATCACAAACAGGAAGAAAATGTCTGGTTTGGCTGGAACCAGAAACCCATAAATGGAAGTCATTTGAAATAAAGCCTTGGAAAGTTATGTTGAAGCCATATGATGGAAAGTTTTAAATATCAGTTAGAAATTAATAATTTTTCTCTAGTAGGAAATGAGGGGTCCCTGAAGATTTTTGATGAAAGCAATAGGAAGATTACTGGAACAGAAGTGTGTAGGATAAATTGGAGAGAAGATTGATTAGGAGCAGAAACACCAGTAGAAAGACAATTACATCTTTTTGCATTCACACCCTTCTCTCTACTTCCAGTGCTGCCATCTTAGCTCAGGCCTTCTTTTGAGGAAATCTTTGAGTCCTTTGAGGCAATCCATCCAGTGCAATGAGTAGATCACTGAAGCTGGAGGCAGAGAACAAGGAGATTGGATTTGATGATCTTAAAGGACTTTTTGAGTCCTATATATATATGACCCTTTGTTTCTCTAACTTCTTATCTGGATCACTATACCATCCTCCTTAAATGGTCTCCTTATAACCAGACCCTATCCATTCCAATCCAACCTTCACAATCCGTCAAAATGATATTCTAAGAAAAGGATCTCAACATATCACTTCCCTACCCCAAAAACCTTCAATAGCTCCCTGTTGCCTCTAGGATAAATATAAATTACTTGGATTGGCATTTAAGGCACTCTACAATCTGGTTCCAGCTATTTTTCCAGCTTCATCTCACATTACTATCTTCCACACATTCTTATGTGTGAACTACTCACTTTTCCTTGAAATTCAAAATGCTGTCTCCTACTTCTGCATTCTAGCAGAATGTCCTCCATGCCTGGAATTCACTCCATCTCCTATCAGAATTCTCTTCTTTCAAGCTCAGGTCAGGATTCAGTTTCTCTGTAAAGACTTTCCTGATGCCACCAGTTGAAAATGTTCTTTCTGAACTGGAAGAAATCCATGTGAACTCAAATGACCTCCAGAAATTGATGCAGAGTGAGAGGAGCAGAACCAGGAGAACATTGTATACACAAAGACTGATACACTGTGGTACAATCAAATGTAATGGACTTCTCCACTAGCAGCAATGCAATTCTGAGGGACTTCTGAGAAAGAACACTATCCACCTCCAGAGGAAGAACAGTGGGAGCAGAA
Organism: Monodelphis domestica; assembly: GCF_027887165.1. Taxonomy (NCBI): domain Eukaryota; kingdom Metazoa; phylum Chordata; class Mammalia; order Didelphimorphia; family Didelphidae; genus Monodelphis; species Monodelphis domestica. Next base: position 459,116,102 of record NC_077227.1, on the reverse strand, counting down.
ACGCAGAAGAAAAACAATTGCTTGATCATGTAGTTTGATATGGATGTGATTAGAGTTTTGATGTTAAAGAATCACTCTACTGCAAATATGAATAACATGGAAACAGGTTTTGAACAATGATACATGTAAAACCCAGTGGAACTGCTTTTTGGCTTCGAGAAGGGGGAGGAAAATGTGGGGGGGATCATGAATCATGTAACCATGGGAAATATGATAATTTAAAAATGGGGGAAAAGAAAAAGAAAGTGTTCTTTCCCTCCTCTGATTTTCCTAGAGTCCTTTGTCTAAGGCTCTCCAATACCCTAATCTCTCATTACCTTTTATTGTACTGTAGCCATGTTCACTCCCCACCTTCAATAATAGAATGTAATTTGTATGAAGGTAGGCACCATTTAATTTTTTGTCTTTGTAGTGCCTAGGACAATAAATGTTTGAATGAACGAATTCTCTACTATAAGTCACTAAAATCTTTGTAGCTTTAGCATAGTAATTTTGTTATCAGAGGTTTCTTATAGTTAGGACTGAGAGAAAAAGCCAGTTTTCTACAATTATAGGCTTCGAGATTCAAGCATCTTTGGGGAGCAAGAGTTGTACAGATTGGTGGTTAGAAGACTATGTTAGAGGACTTGGCTGAGAATGAGAAGATTTTTGTTCTCATCCAGGATCTACCACTAACATGCTATATGGCAAGTTAAGCCATTTCACTGTCTGGGACTCGGTTTACCTCTTTTTTTTTTTGGTTGTTGTTGTTTGTAAAACCCTTACCTTCTGCCTTGGTAGTCATTCTAAGATAAAAGAGTGGCAAGGGCTATGTAATTGGGGTTAAGTGACTTGGCCAGGGTCACAAAGCTAGGAAGTATTTGAGGCCAGATTCGAAACCAGGTCCTTTTGACTCGAGACCTGGCGATATCCACTGTGGCATCTAGCTGCCCTTACCTATGTGTTAAATGAACATTATAATACCAATTTTATATACTCTGCAAATATGCACTGAGGATAAAATTAAATAACAGCTGAGAAAGATTTTAGAAAAGTTAAATATAAACTGGGTAATACCCTTCCCTCATGTTCAAGCATTTGTTCTCCTGCATCAAATCTAGAATTGGAGAAGGGGGGCACTGAAGCTCAAGAACCTAAATTATCGTTTAGTCATTCAACAAATATGTATCAACCCCAAGCTCAGAGTTCATTTGCATAAGACTCTCCTCAGTAATAGAGACTGATTGCTCAGGGTTCCTATCTTCATGAGGAGCAGAGCTAGCTAGAATTTGAGGTAAGGGACTGATCTTTTGGCTTCCAGTTTTGAGAAAGGATGAAACTTTTCCTTCTTTCTTTCTTTCTTTCTTTCTTTCTTTCTTTCTTTCTTTCTTTCTTTCTTTCTTTCTTTCTTTCTTTCTTTCTTTCTTTCTTTCTTTCTTTCTTTCTTTCTTTCTTTCTTTCTTTCTTTCTTTCTTTCTTTCTTTCTTTCTTTCTTTCTTTCTTTCTTTCTTTCTTTCTTTCTTTCTTTCTTTCTTTCTTTCTTTCTTTCTTTCTTTCTTTCTTTCTTTCTTTCTTTCTTTCTTTCTTTCTTTCTTTCTTTCTTTCTTTCTTTCTTTCTTTCTTTCTTCCCTTACCTTCCATCTTGGAATCAATACTGTTTATTGTTTCCAAGACAGAAGAGCAGTAAGGGCTAGGCAATGGGGGTGGGGTCAAGTGACTTGCCCAGGGTCACACAGCCAGGAAGTATCTCAGGTCAAATTTGAACCCAGGACCTCCCATCTCTGGGTCTGACTCTCCATTCACTGAACTACCCAGCTGCCCTCTGTGAAAACTTTCTAAGACTATAAAATTGCACAATGGGTGTTATGTGCTAGTCACTGTACAAGAAAGACCCTCCCTGTAAGGAGCTTATATTTCTAGTGGAGGAAAACATCACAGAAAGGGGAGCTGGAAAGCAAAGGCTGGTGTCAGCAGGGACACATTTCTTCCCTATAAGGAAAAATCTCGTATCAAATTGTTATCGTTCAGTCGTTTCAGTAGTGTCTGACTCTGTAAGCCCATTGAGGGCTTTCTTGGCAAACAGGCGGTGGGCAGCAAAGAAGGAAGGTGGCAGAGGCGGCGTGAGGATACAGGCGGCAGGAGCAGTAACACAGAGGGGTCCCCCGGGGAAGACTGGCTGGGGAGGGGAATGAGCGCCAACCAGCCGCAATAGGCTTTCAGAAGCTCTAGGTGATGAGGGGGGCTTCTCCCAGGGGGCCCCATTTTCCTTGGAAGCAAACTCTGGGGCAAAGCACCAGCTCAGTCCTCTCAGTTGTGCCCCCCTCTTTGTGAGCCCATTTTGGATTTTCTTGGCAAGGATACTGGACTGGTTTGCCATTTCCTTCTGCGGCTCATTGGATAGATGAGGAAGCTGAGACCAACAGAGCTCAGGGCCTTGACTGGGGTCACACAGCTAGAAAGAGTCTGAGGCTAGATTTGAATTCAGGTCTTCCTGCTGAAGTACCCGTCCTCATAGAACAGAGGCAGGAGAGGCAAGCCTCATGAGAAGGTCCCAGGAAACAGACGGGACCGTCCCCGTCCAGTCCTTTCTCCAGATCCAGGCCGGGGTTTAATGCTCCGCTGCTGTTTATGCCTTCCCAGGAACTCGGAGGCTCGGGTACATATGGAGATGATGCATGCATTCAAGTAAGCACATTGAATGTCCATTTACACATTATAATTACACCATCCATTACATGATTCATAACGGATCAGCGAGTAATCAGTCTGGGGGTCACTATAAACAAATTAATCCTGTATTAAATGCAATTCTATCATTCCAGCTTGCGAATCAATAGGCCCGTTCATGGCCATTTATGGAATCCGAAGAGGAATATCAGCTCCGAGTCATGCATCACGCCGGAGAGGCCCGAGGGGACCGAGGCTGTCATCTCCAGCAAGCAACAAGGAAAATCTATGTCCTCCCCGGAGCCCGAGCCTCTGCGGCTGGGAGCGCCCACTCCCTCTCAGCCAGGCCGGCCTCTGGCCCGAGCCCGGGGTGCCAACGGGAGTGGGAGCGGCTCTCAGCAAAGAGGCCATCAGCATTCAGGCAGCAACCTGGGAAATTCATCAAATTATTTAACCTTTGCCGGAATAAATAATACATGTGCATTCTCGGGATTTATTTTGATTAAACCATCCTGGAGCGGTGCCAGAGAGGAGCCTCAGGAAAGGCAGGAAGGAGGGTTAGGAGTCTCAGGATGGGCAATCAGGAGCCCTGGCCGTGTGCAGGATGAGAGGGGGCAGATTAGGGGAGAGAGTCCTGGCGGCTCCGGAAGCCCCTGGTGTGCCTTCGGATGGCAGGACATGGAAAATGAAGCTGGAGGCCCCTCGCTTCACTCCGGCTGGAATCAGTCTTGCCCTCCCCGTGACAGTTTGGGATTATTCAGATAGAGAAGAAGGAGAAGGAATAAAGCTTTCAAAGGCAGAGTTTCCTCTTCTCACTTCCCAACCCATCCATTCTAGACTAAGTGCTTGGAGGAATAAGGGACTAAACTAACACACGGCCCTCCTTTCCTAGTCTTCAGAGCATCTCTGGGGAGACAAGACAGAGGAAGGTGAGACTTAAGGGTCCAGGGGACAGGACAGGAAATAGACAAGGCAGCTCGGAGATGAAAGAGACGCAGGGGATCTGAGAAGGCCAGGAACTGGCTGAAATTGAGAGATCAGAGAGGTAGAGCCCAGGGAGGAGTGTGGAAAATCATGAGCAAAGGGGCAGAATTAGGGGGGAAATGGTGTGGCGGGCAGATTTTATGTTGGGAAAACATGGGATATAAGGAAGATGAGGAAGGATGGAACCTAATGGTCCACTTGGTGTCAAAGGCTCAATGGTTTCAATGTCAAATAGAAATGGTAGCATTAAACCACATATGAGTATTCTTGTGGCCTGCGTGTTGATTTTGTTTTAAAATGTAGTAATGTCAGGACAGCTAAGTGGCTTGGCGGTTTGAGAGCCAAACCCAGAGATGGGGGGTCCTGAGTTCAAATCTGACCTCAGCTACTTCCTGGCTGTGTGACCCTGGGCAAGTCACTTGACCCCACCCCCATTGCCTAGCCCTTCTTGTTCTTCTGCCTTGGAACCAATACACAGTATTGATTCCAGGATGGAAGGTAAGGGCTTAAGAAATAAAAAGAAAGTTTCATCCTTTCTCAAAACTGGAAGCCAAAAGATCAGAGTTCCTCACCTCAAATTCTAGCTAGCTCTGCTCCTGAGCAATCAGTCTCTATTACTGAGGAGAGTCTTGTGCAAATGAACTCTGAGCTTGGGATGACTAAATGATAATAGAACCAATACTCAGTGTTGATTCCAACCCAGAAGATAAGGGTTTAATTAAAAAAAAAAAAAGAATCAATACTATGTATTGGTTCCAAGGCAGAAGAGTGGTAAGGGCTAGGCAATGGGGGTTAAGTGACTTGCCCAGGGTCACACAGCTAGAAAGTATCTGAGGTCAGATCTCTGTACCTGGCTATCAATCCACTGAGCCATGCAGCTGCCCCCATAGCATTGATTCTAAACTAAAGGGCAAGATTGGTTTTGTGTGTGTTTTTTTTAATGTAACAAAGCCTAGTTTTGTTACATTTTTATGCATTCACTATTCTGCAATTGCATTGTCATCTGATCTAGGCTGTATTCTGGAGTGGTATGGGTGCATGTGGCCTAGGGGCCTTAGAGCCTTGAGTGCCAGGCTGAGAAGTTTACATTTTATGATGGCAGCAGTAGGGAGCTTTGTTTCCTAATCTCATAGAATCATAGAGTTGGAAGGAAAGCTCTAAGGCCATTTGGTCTAACTAAGCCTCTCCAGGAAGGCTTAGATTAAATCAGTTTTCTTCACTGCTCTATCACAATGTGGCTCACTTGAATAATCATAATGATGATAACATTTATATCATGTTTTACAGTTTGTAAACCGTTTTATATCCGTGCCTGGAGAGGGATAGAAAGGTAGCTAGGTCATACATTAAACAAGAATCCCATGTTACAATATATTCAACAGGTGGTCATCCATCTTTTGCTCCAAGGCCTCCCGTGATGAGAAATATGACAGCTTCCACGGCGTACACCGCTGTTCTTGGGAGAAAGCTAGGGGCAGCTGAGCCCTACAGAGTTCTGGAAGACTCTTCCTAAATTCTAACCTGGCCCCCAGCACTTCCTAGCTGGATAACACTGGGCAAGCCACTTCACTCTGTTTGCCTCAGTTTCCTCATCTGTCAAAGGAGCTGGAGAAGGAAATGGCAAACCACTCCGGTGTCTCTGCCAAGAAAACCCCAACATGGGGGCACAAAGAGGCGGGCATGACTGAAATAACTGAACAACAACTTCCATCAAGGGCTTCATTCTGCCCTTTAGATACAAGCAGAAGCCTAAACCTTCTTTGTGACAACCCTGCACAGACTTGAAGCCACCCTCTGATTACCCCAGATCTCTTTCCCAGGCTAAACATGCCAGTTCCTCACACCAATACTCACCCAGCGTGTACTCAAAGGCCTTTATCGCTGCCTCCTCTAGACACTCCTGCTTGCCACTGTCCTTCTGGGTGGTGGACTGTCATGCCAGCACAGAGTACAAAAATCCCTAGCCCCAGACACTACACATCTCCATTAAAAGGGAAAAAAAATGTTAACCCTTTCCTTCCATCTTAGAATCAATCCTGTGTATTGGTTCCAAGGCAGAAGAGTGGTAGGGCTAGGAAATGAGGGTCAAGTGACTTGTCCAGGGTCACACATCTAGATTTGAACCCAGGACCTCTAGTGTTTAGACCTGATTCTCTAGACACCGAGTCACTCAGCTGTCCCTATTCTACACCCTTTAATGCATATTGAGAATAGAGAGGCAGCTAAATGAGACATTGGACTAGAACATATGCTTTTGAATCCAGCCTCAGACATATGGGAAGTCATTTTCTCTCTGTGGCCTCTGTTTCCTCATTTGTAAAACCAGGCAGTTGCATTTAGTGGCCTCTAAGGACCCTTCCAGCTCTAATCCGCCCCCCCCCCCCCAATATAACCGAGGATATTTAAACACGTAACTTTTCCATTACATTGCAAGGTAATGGTTGAGGGACATAAAATCACTGAAAAACCTTCTCTCGTCTTTCCCAGTATTCTCTCCCCTCTGCATCTTTGTGGAGACACATAGCAGGGTTACTCTGTGGTTTCTCCTTCCATTCCCTGTGATTCACATTAGCTTCAGAGGAGTGGATTTGATATCATGCCCAGAAGGCAGCATCATTGGCATGGGGTGTCCAAGCCATGTGTGTTCCCTACACATATATCTCTTCAAAGGACCCGAGTTCTCATTTTAGCCTGCCATTTGCTTTAGTAGCTGAAGCTAGGCAACTTCTCTGAACCTCAGTTTCCTTATCTGTAAAATGAGAGGAGTGAAGGGGCAGCTAGGTGGCTCAGTGAATTGAGAGCCAAGCCTACGGACAGAAGTTCAAATCTGCTTTCAGACACTTCCTAGCTGGTATTGATTCTAAAACGGAAGGTAAGGGTTTAAAAAAAAAAATGAGATGAATGAATTAGATGGCCGAGAAGGTTTTGTTTTTTTTAAGCTCCGATATCCTGCAATCTTATGAGTAGATGACTTCCAACTCTACCAATACTTGTACTTCTCTGAACACATTTCCTGTCACGCCTGTCCCCTCTCTACTTGTAGGATGGTCACTTGAGGGAAAGTGTGATACCGTGTGTTTGGGGGGTGGGAAGGGAAGTAAGAACAATTTCTTTTATCATTTATTTCATAATGCTGTTTGATTTTGTTTTGAACTAATATGATCTCTTGTTGGTCTAGAAAATTAAATATATGAGCTGGGACTCATAAGCTACAGTTTTGAGGAGACGCCAACCCAAGAAGCACCTTGAACATGGGATAGCTTTTTGGGAACCCTACAGTAAGGGGAGCCTGGGTCCTACATATGGATAAGGAAACTGAGAGAGACGCCAAAGGAGAGGCGTTTGCTCAAGATCACTGGCTAGTAGCCACCCTTAATGGAGTTCATATTCAGCCCAAGGTCTTTTGACTCCAAGGCCAGGGTGAGGTCAAGAATCTGGCCAGCTGAGTGAGTGGGAGTTGGAGCCACACTGTGAGAACATGGCCTTTATTATGACAAGAAAGCAATAAACTGAAGTGGATAAATTGAAATTCCAAATCATTAAACAAGACTAAGAAATATACAAGCAAGAAGAAGGCAGCCTAATCTCACATCTCCAAGTCACTCAGAAGGCTATTATGTCAACAGAAAGCATGCATACTTATTCTCTATCTCAACCCTGCAAGGAATTCATAAATACGACAGACCAAAAATTTCCAGTTCAACAAAAATCTATTAAATATCTCCTGAAGCAAAACTATTAGGTACCTACTCTGTGTACAGATCTAGTTAGATGCTGAAGGGGATTAGAGAACTAGATTTGCCATCAGAAGGATTCAAGTTTTTATCCTGTTTCAGACACTCACTGAGTGATACTGGAGAAGTCACTTCTCTCAGTCTCAGTTTCTAATCTGTAAAATGGGGATGATGATAACATCTGCTTCATAGAGTTATTTTAAGGATCAAATGAGGTCATATATGTAAGGTGCTTTGCAAACCTTACAACACAGCAAGAGATTACCATTAAGAATTTTTTAGTGCCAAAGGGAATTTTAGAGCAATATTGGAACATAAAATATAAAATACTATTAAAGCAGTAAAGGGCCTTGGGGGTCCATGGCTTGGCTATGTCCTTCAGGGTTCTCTTTTCTGTCTCTACCCATTCTGACTGGATCATCTCATTAGCTCTCATGGATGCATCACTATGGAGATGATTCCACAATCTGTGTCTCTGATTCTAATCTTTCCCTTTCTAGCAAAAGTCTTCAGGGTGGCTCCTCTTAGGTCTTTTGCCTAAACTTTAAATTCAGCCTTTCCAAACTAGAATCCAAACTAGAATTCCTTAACATTCTCTTCCTCCTACTTTCCCTATTTGCCTTGATGCCAGTCATCTTTCCAGTCTCTCAGTTTCAAAATCTTGACCTCAGCTTTGACTTTTTCCTTCCCATCACAATCCATATGAAATCAACTAGTAAATCTTGCTGAAAACCTCCCTAGAATGCATCCCCTTTTCTCTACTGGCATGACCACAATCCTAGGCCTTTATCACTTTTTTCCTCTACTACTACACTAGTCTTCTCATTCACCTCTCTGCTTCTGATCTCTTCCCATTCTAATCCAACATCCACAGAGTTGCTGAAAATAATCATCTTAAAACATGGATCTGATGGTGCCATTCAATTGCATTTGAAGTCCTTCACAGTTCAGCCACTTTCTAGGATTACACATACATATATGCATGTATTAAATGTATTAAAAATTGTATTATATATTATATATAAATATATTGTATCTATATTATAATATTACATATTATATTATATATATTTTACATATATATAGCATGTGTGTGCGTGTGGTTTTCTCACCCAGGCTGGAAGTGTATTACTGATCCAATCAATCTGGTTCAGTTTACTCCTTCTTAGGCAGCTTGATGGTCTCCCTACTCCCAGGGGATCACCATAGTGGTTCTGGGCTTCAGTCATCCAATGGTTTTTTTTCGTGTTTGTTATTCAATTTGTGTCTAACTCTTAGAGTCCCCTGTAGACCACGACAATAACATGCAAAGGGTTTTCTTGGCAAGGATATTGTATTAGTGTACCATTTCCTTCTCAAATGGATAAAGCAAACAGGTTAAATGACTTGCTGAGGGTCACACAGTTAGTACCTATCTCAGGCTGGATTTAAACCTGCCTTCATGTCTGCAGGCCCTGTGCTCTATCTGCTGAGTCACAATAGCTTAGCCTTTTTTGGTTTAGAACTCCTGAGCTCCTGGGATACAAGAACCTGAATCCACAAACTCCAGGTTCTGGAAAATCTGTTTACAGGCTTGGCCACCACCCCAGGCTCCATACTCTTCTGTTTCCCTGCCAAACTGGCCAACTGGACTGCCTGCCCTTTGATTCAGTCACAACACTGCTGGGTTTGTACCCCAAAGAGATAATAAGGAAAAAGACTTGTACAAGAACTTTGTGGTGGCAAAAAAATTGGAAAATGAGGGGTTGTCCCTCGATTGGGAAATGGCTGAATAAATTGTGGTATCCTGATGGTGATGGAATACTATTGTGCTCAAAGGAATAATAAAGCGGAGGAATTCCATGGGAATTGGAACAACCTCCAGGAATTGGTGCAGAGTGAACAGAGCAGAACCAAGAGAACATTGTACACAGAGACTGATACACTGTGGTACAATCGAATGTAATGGACTTCTCTACTAGCAGCAATGCAGTGATCCTGAACAACCCGGAGAGATCTTTGAGAAAGACCGCTATCCACAACCAGAGAAAGAACTGTGGGAGTAGAAACACTGAAGGAAAACAAGTGCTTGATCACATGATTCTATGGGGATATGATTGGGGATGTAGACTCTTTACAAACATCAACAACATGGAAATAGTTCCTGATCAATGACACATGCAAAACCCAGTGGAATTGCTCTTTGGCTACAGGAAGGGGTTGGGAAGAGGGGAGGGAAAGAACATGAATCATGGAACCATGGAGAAATATTATAAATTTAAAAAAAAACTACAACTGGCCAGCTGACCTTTCCTTACCCTATAATGCCTGGAAGGCATGCTATCACACACCTTTTAGACTCCTTCCCATCTGATACCAAACACTCTTCTCCAATTCAGGTACACCTTTCTCCATAAAGACTTGGCGACAAGTTGTTAACACAGAGCTCCGGTCCTCCTCCAATCCTCTGGCCTTTGTTTACATTGGGGGGGGGGCATTCTCCAGTAGAAAGTAAGTTCCTTAAGGGTAAATGACTATTTTGCATTTTTGTCTTTTGGAGGGACCAAACATTTGATAAATTGAGCAGAAGAAAGAAGAAAAGAGAGGGAAGATGTCAACCTTTCTCTTGCTTGTGTGGTGTTTCTGAAAGATTGTTTTCCCCCCCAGTTACCCTGACTTCTGGTGAAATTAATTACACATTGACTTCTTCAAATTAAATTTTTGAATGTTTCTACATTCAACATACAGTTTCTACAGATCTCCTCTTGACCTTAAAAAGTGGCTGGATAGCTGCCAGATAAGCCCAAACCCAGCATAATGTAAGCTCCTTGAAAGTAAGAACTATTTCCTTTTTTGTTTGTTTGTCTTGGGTCCATGTACATCTAATATCTAAAATAAAAGTCCATCTTTTTTTTATATGAAAAGAAGACGACGAAGGAAGAAGAGGAAGAGGAGGAGGAGGAGGAGGAGGAGGAGGAGGAGGACTAACTACCTGGGAGGAGGGAAGGAAGGAGAGAAGAGGACAGAGGAGGGCACCTAAGGCAAACCACGGACTTCCCAGCTTTGCCTGGGGGCAGGCCTGAGGGAGTCTTTCCTTTGAGGTTTAACCTGGTTGGAAAGTTCCGGCGGCGCCCTATGGGTAGGTATGAACTCCCGTGGAGAGAGAATGGAGATGAGCTCCCGCGGAGACAGAATAGAGGCTTCTGGGTGCCTTAGGAAAAGCCCACACCAGTCCTTGCCCGAGCTACAAGAAACACAGGCCTTGAAATATTCACAATTGCTCAATAATAACCCCAAATAATCTTTCTTGATTCTGTGTATCATTTTCCTCTTAAAGACACGAAATCGCTAATTAGAGTTTTCTCTGAGCAGTTTCCCTTTGAAAAAAAATTAAAAATGTATAAACCCTTCCGCACCGTGTATGTATATTTCATTGCTGTATAATTGGAATCTTCCTTCAGTATCTAGGGCGGCCCAGTGACAGCTTTTTAATGTGATACAGACACTAATGCATAGAGATACATTTTTCTTCTGCTAAACTGCTCCATCCAAAAGACTATAGTCCTCCTAATAAGTATTTATGTCAAAACCCTTTTTGGGGGGAATTAGCAGCTGTGGCAGAGTTGAAAGCCGAGTCTCTGATTACAGTATACCGGGAAGCTTGGGGGAGGGGCAGGTGGGGGGGGGAGCATTTTTAGAGTGAAACAGTCTTAATGAAGTTAATCACAAAACCCGGGGTATAATTGCTTCTGCTCTCAGACAAAATTTTACTTTTATCTAAATTACTAAAGTGGGGAGAGTGCAATCCACTCTAATTTAGCATTTGAGCTAAAGAGAAAGCTCGTGCACAAGGAGGCTGGAGAGCTTTTGAAACCTCAGGAGACTCCCCTGCTGCCGGATCTAGCCACGGTCTCCTGAGAAAGAGAAAGCTCCGGTCCCTGGCGGGCTCAACTTTGCTCCCCAGCGCTTCGTACCCAGCTGTCCGGGAAATCAGGGGCAAGCTCCGACTCCGAGGCGATCCCCATTATCCCTTCCCAGAAAAGGGTTCGGAGGGAATGGGGTCTTCCTCCCCAGGAGCCTGTGCCTCGGGGGTTGGGGGAGAGGGGAGGATGAGGATAAATTGGAAGTCAAGTCAACAAGCATACTATGGACCCAAGCTGAGGGTACCAAGAAAGGCAAAACCAGCCATTGGCCTTAAGCATCTCCTTTCTGAAGAAAGCATTTTGGCTAACCTATTGGGCCCCTCGGGCTTCCTCTCCTTGGAGAAAGGTGTAGGGAAAAGGGGCTGTGACGGCTTTTTTTGGGGGGGGGACTCCTTTCCACTTACACGTAGGACCTTGAAACACATGGGAGCTCTTTCTGGTGGCTTATTTCTTCTGGATACTAGTGGGGAGTTGACTTTTTTTTTTCTCCACTAAAAGCTGGGACAATTTTCTTATGGTCTTGTGCTCCTTCAGTATCTTCTTTTCTTAAGACCAGTCTATTGTGGTTTTAAATGTTTTAACCCAAAGTGCCTTAGGCTTGTATGGAATGGTCAATAAAATCTCCAACCCTCAATTCTATAAAAACTATTGTTTTAGGTTGGTTTAATACTTCTGCTGGCCTGGAATGAGTTTAAATAAGAATTGATTTCTACCAAGAACTGAGTTTACAATTTGAAAGCTAAATTTTGCCTGAAACTTTGGAGGGACCATTCTTTTCTAAACTGACACTTTTGTGAAGGTGAATCCCGAAAATTGTCTAATTTCTTGCCTAGCCTTTTGAATTTAAATGGACTTTGCAGCAGATTGCGGAAGTGTACTCCTAGACTTGGGGAACTTCCTTGACTTTGAAAGTTTTCAGGCAATTTCATTTCTTTGATCAGTTTTGTTTCAGAAGCTGGGTTTTGTCTTCCCATTTTGGAAAACAATTTTTATTTCCATTAATCCCCCCCCCCCCAGGGGGCAGTTGGGTGGCTCAGTGAAGGTCCTGGGTTCAAATATGACCTCAGACACTTCTTAGCTGTGTGACCCTGGGCAAGTCACAACCCCAATTGACTACTCCTTACCATTCTTCTGCCTTGGAATCAATGCTTAGTATTGATTCTAAGACAAAAGGTAAAGGTTTGTTTGTTTGTTTTAAATTAAATACATTTTTTTCCCCTTCATAGCAAGTTGGTTTTTTTTTGTTGTTGTTTTTGGTTTTATGGAGCTGAATATAATTTTGTTTCTTCCTGGTTATATCCTGGAATTTTTTCAATGTAATTTTCTTTTTTTGTTTTACTGGTTTGGGGAGGTATAATAAGCTAACCCAAACTGGCTTTGCTTCGTCTTATATTATATGATTGCTCTTTTTGTTGATATGATGTATTAAAAGTAAAAATGCTACTGGATGGATAATTACATGCCATATGTTGATACGTGAAAAAATCATTAGTATTATTATTATCATTTGAATGTGTGCCTTTTGCTGTACTATTCTATTGTTTAAGCATGGTATATTAATCCAGTAGATCATTGTGGCTGTAATACTGTACATTAATTGATTGCATTAATATCTGTGTAATGTAAGGCACACATGGAGCAATCTAGAAAAGACAGCAGCTAAGATTATTGAGGGGCAGCAAGGTGGCTTAGTGGATAGGGATCTGATCTGGAGTCAAGAAGACTCATCTTCTTGTGTTCTAAAGACCTCAGGCACATACTAGCTATGTGACCCTGGGCAAGTCATTCAATTTCTTCATGTGTATAATGAGCTGGAGAAGGAAATGGCAAACCAGTCTGGTATCTTTGCCAAGAAAACCTCAAATGGGGGGGGGGCGTGGGGAGGGGTCACAAAGAGTTGGATGTGATTAAACAAAAACAAGGTAATTGAGGGGTATTTTCTTACTTTGGCAATTGAAAGCATCAAGGTCTCCTAACAAGATAGAAATAGTGATAGATAGAAACAGGATAGAAAAGTGAAAGGTTTGAAAGAGCTGACAAATAAGGACACTGATATTAAGTAGATAAAACAACTCAGAAAGTTTTTCTAATCTGACCATGGTGACATCCCTTAGGAATTAACAGTAGGAAGTTATTCCTGGGAATTTCTGAGGTGGAGGAATTACTTAAAGAAGTAAGAGCCCCAAAACTATGCCTACCTCTGACCCAGCAATACCACTTCTGTATCCTAAAGAGATCAGAGATAAGGGAAAAGGACCTACTGACACCAAAATGTCTTTAGCAGCTCTTTTTGTAGTGGCAAAGAATTGGAAACTGAGGGGTTGTACATCAATGGGGGAATGGCTGAACCAGCTACGGTATATGGTTTAATGGAATATTATGGGAACAATGACAGAATGAACAGAAAATCGGGAAAGACTTATATGAAATGATGCAAAGTGAAGTGAGCAGAAGCAGGAGAACAGTATACAGTAACAGAAATATTTCATGATGATCATCTACGAAGGACTCAACCATTATCAGCCAAACAAGTTTCCAAGATAACTGCAAGACTATGGATGAAAATGCCATCCACAGCCCAAGAAAGTTCTAAGTGCAGATCAAAGAATGTCATCTTCCATATTTCCTTCATGAGATTTCTATTGTAAATGTGATATGTGTCTTCTATCATGACCTGAGCAATATGGAAATATGTATTATATGAAAATACAAATACAACATATAAGTTATATATATATATATATTCAACAGACTGATTACCACCTGGGATGAGGGAAGGGGAGGGAGGGAGAAAATCTGAATTTTGAAATATCAAAAACAATGGTCAAAAAGTATTCTTACCTATAACTAAAATCTTTTTAAATAAATTAAAATAATTTTTAAAAAGTTAAAAGGAAGAACTCTTCTCATCAGAGGAGGCATTCTAACTGAATATCACAATAAAACCCAAGAACTCCATTCCATCTATGGCTGTACCCACTGTGGTATACAACTACCATGAGCCCCAAATTGGCATTTTCTCTGGACATAGACCATGTTCCCCAGAAGAACAATCTTAGGAGACTTGGGTCCCAGAGGCAAGAGTGTGCCTGGAACATTAGCGGGCCTCTTAGTTAGGGGGAAAGATCAGACTAACAGATAGCCTAAGGGGAATAGCTGCAAGGGCAATGGATGCTGTTGTAGAGGCTGTTAGATGTTACTTGGCATGAATGTATACAAAATTTAGCAGTGATGTTTGAGGAGGGCAGATCAGAGGCCCCCTATGCTACTTTTGTCTCTGAAACTATAAAGCACAAAGAAAAAAGCCTACTGAGTTCTTCATCAGGATGAGACAATTGGTGTGGAGACTGATACAGATAGGTGGCACTATGGATCCAGAGAATAAGAAAAATTATATTGCAGAGATTGCTCCAGCACGTGACTCTTGCTATCTAATGCCCTCAGAGCTATGCAGGCACGGACTCCATTGCCAGCAATGTCTGAGTTGAATACTCCTGAATTTCAAGGGTCAACATAACTCACAGAGATCAGGCTGTGCAAGGCTGTAGGTCTTCTTGAGGGTGGGCCACAGAAGCAAAGCAAGGCAATAGCACCATCAGGGTTGAGCTACAGACACAGAACTAGACAGCCAGTGTTGGGGAAATACTTTATTACTTATTAATATGATTCAAATTTAGTTTTATGTGACTTGTTTGGTTGTTTCAATCATGACCAACTCTTCATGACCCCATTTGGGGTTTTCTTGGCAAAAATACTGGAAAGGTTTGCCATTTCCTTTTCCAACTGAGGTAAGCAGGGTGGCATGATCTGTTCAGGGTCACACAGCTAGTAAGGGTCTGAGACTGGATTTGAACCTAGATCTTCCTGACTCTGGGCTAGGTATTCTGTCCATTGTGCCACCTAGCTGTCTATTCTGTTTATATTACTAAAAATTTACTAATCCATACAGAGGAAAGCATATGATTTTTCACTTGTTTATTTGGGTTTATGTTTTAGGGTTTTGGTTTTATAAGATTACTCAGTTACAAAAATGAACAATATGGAAATATTCTGCATGATATATATACATATACATATATATATATATATAGTAGTAGTAGTCTCTCGGTAACCAAGAATGACGGTTGTCTTTGTGCATTTTCATCCATGGTGTATAGATGAGTGTGCACAAAGACACTTGTGCATGAAGATTTAAGTAGAAGAGTCGATGCACAGAGACAGTCCCACTCTCTCGGTGTTGGAAGCCTGGGTCCAGGGGCACGAAAAGTCGTTACACCTGGAGACTTCCTCAGCTGCATTGGGTGGCCGTGTTGTCTTTTGTGCTCCAACACGCCCTAAGCACTCCACAGTGCTTTGCTGCGTCGCCCTTTCAGCCGTTGAACCTTCTTATTGGTTTCTTTGGTCTGTTTCGCCGAAGCAATCTTCACATGCTGGGTGAGCAAGGCCCTGGTTCACCAGGGGTCTATGACCCGATGGCTACCCTCACAAGGTTTAGCCGGCCTGTTGAAGCCATTGCCCGGGGTGTGGCCGCTGCCGCATGCTAGCAGCTACTGGAAGCCACAAGTGAGAGCTGGGTGTCAGGTGAGGGTCAGAGGCTGGAGAGCTGCCCTAGGAGGGCACAACAAGCCCTCCATACCAGAGATACTACCCCTCTCTGAACACCTAATAAGCCTGGGTACACTGTTATTAACACCTTCTTCCATGTAGAGATCATTGACACTGAAGATGTGATATTTTCAGTGAACCCCTTTATCTGCCATTGTCAGCTACATAGACCTCCTTTTATGAGGATTTAGACACTGCAGCTTATTTGATGTTTTTATATTTTTTAATTAATGTATTTAGTCAATTTAGAACATCATTCCTTGCTTACAAGAATCACATTATATAAAACCCAGATCAAATTGTCTGCCAGCACTAGGAGGGAGGAGGGAAGGGAGGAAGAGAGAGAAGTTCAAATATATAACTTAGGAAAACTTATATGGAAATTTATTACATGTAATTTATAAAAAATAAAAATAAAACATGAGGAGGAAGAGAAATTGTTTAACCCAAAGCTTACCATATGAATCAAATTGACCTCCAGAGCCTCTCTAGGAAGCTCTTTGGATCCACCCAAAAAGCTTATGTTTTCCGTTTCCAATAGCTTATGGTTTAACTTTGTCCCAATTTTATTGAGTGTTTATACTTTTCTGATGCTCTATATCTCTATCAGACAGCTAAAGTGCAGTAGATTAAGTGCTGATAACCTTGTTTGAACTCTATATAACGTGAGACTTAATCATTTGCCCACTTTCTTTTTCAACAATACATTTCTTTCTAAAACTTTTTCAGGTTTAGGGAATTATTCTCAACCAGCACTGAGGGAGATGGAGCATTGCATAATCCCATTCTCCTTGGACAGGTAGAGGAACAAGGAAATGGAGGGCAGGAAAGATTGTTCTTTTGGGGGGCATAGTTCAAAGCCATAAAAAATGCCAAATTGGGGCCTATGGTAATTGTATACCACAAAGGATGTGGACTTCTTAGGTTTCATTGTGATATTCAGTAGGAATGCTTCCTCAAAATAGAAGGGCTCTTACTTTGTGAAAAAATTTCTTTCCCTCAGAGAGTGGCCAAATCTGAAATTCCCAGACTTCATTCCTACTGCTAAAAGAACAACTTTATCAGGCAATCATCAGAGTAATAGATCCACCTTTTGTAATAGTTGTGGATTAGGTAGGTAGTTGTGCTTATGCTGGATGTACTAGCAAAGAGAATGCAGCACTGGTCACAGAGAAGTTGAAATCTTCTAATCCAGCTTCAGGAAACCAGAGCTGGGCCAGGAGAGGAGGACATTCTGGAGCTGTGAGGACAGTGGCACTGACTGCATCATCAGTTCCTTATAAGTCTCTTCCACCCAGGCTCACAGGACCTCATACAGAGGTGATGGTAAAAATCAAGAACATGGATTACATTGTTCTCCTGGATAGTGCTCTCAAGTTACCATCATTTTTCCATCTTTTATGACAGGTATTTGGGTAATATATTTTAAGAAACTATGACAAGGCCCTGACTTGGTGGTTTGAATGATAAAAGCTATCCATATGGGATATGTTCAGATGAGCTTGAAATTTCCTAAAGTTGTTGGTCTCAAGAGAAAAGTGGACACTCTGGCTCTGGCATGTGCAGATCCTCCAACACTCACTGAACTAATTCTGGTATTTAAAATTTTTTTTTTCATTCTAGCAGGATACCAGCAAGCAACAAGTTAGGACCCCATATCTGTACATTTTGACCATCCATGCAGACTCTGGATGATTACAAGAGGCCTCAGGTTCCAGTGAACATCACAGGAGTCCTAATGGCTCACCTCCTGAGCTAGGACCCAAGGTGTATGACTTTGGGGACTTGCCCGTACCACAAGAGTAGAAAAGCAGGGAAAGACAAGGAACCCAGCATATTCTCAATGCATGAGTGGGAGGTAGATGCTCAAAGTGCCATCCACAGAATCCCATTCACTGATTCCAGACTAGAGGAAGATTTAGGAGGATCCCTAGGGGATGGAAGAGCGAAGAAACCACCTCGAAGAAATTCTGGTTAGTGGCATCATCACTGATTCCAGCAGCCCTTATGCCTCACTCATAATAACGGTGTCTAAGAAAATGTGAAAGATATTGCTGGGTGTTGATTACTAAACTTTGAAGAAAAGGGCTAGCGTGGACCAGTACAGTATGCCATGAGTGCAAGACACCCTGGTTTGTCTGCTGGGCAGATAATAGTTTTCAGACTTGGACTTGCATGTAGATATTATCCATTTCCCATGTTTGAAGAAGACAAGGAAGAGAAGATTGCTTTCATCTGCCCAGGGGCTCGCAAGTGAGTCACTCATAAAGTAACTGAGAGATTAGGCAAAGTGCCTATGAGGACTATTGACCACAACCACCAACTGCCCATAGGAAAGTTATATGGACTTTATAATGGATAAATAGAGGCAACTGATGGATACTCACCTACACAAAAGCTGTGGAAAAGAGACTGTTCATCCAGTATACAAAGACTCTCCCACTGAGCACTGGGCACTGAAAGTGATATAATAAAGGGGCAGCTGGGGGGTTCAGTGGATAGAAAGCCAGGTCTAGAGAAGGGAGGCCCTGGGTTCAAACTTGCTCTCAGACACTTCCTAGCTATGTGATCCTGGGCAAGTCACTTAACCCCCATTGCCTAACCTTTACAGCTCTTCTGCTTTGGAACCAATACCTAATATTAATTCTAAGATGGAAGACAAGGAATTTTTTAAGTATATATTTATATGATATATAAAATATATATTTAAAAGCATATACATATATATTCCAATGAAGGAAACTATGTATTATTACAGGGCATGAGAACTGAATCCAGAGGCAACTCCTTTCCTGCCCAAAATTGTCCCCGAGTCTCAGAGGATACAGCTTCCGCCCACAGAGCAGACAGGGCTGCCAGCACAGGTATAGACTAAGCAGCATCTATAATGATTCTGGTATGTAAGGGCCAACCCATATCAACTACTAGCTCTGGCTTAGGAGCATAGAAATCAATCAGACAAGAGAACTAGGCCTATTAGACAATTTAAAATTAATTAATTAATTTAGAATATTTTTCCATGGTTACATGATTCATGATCTTTCCATCCCCTCCTCCTTTCCTCCTCCCAGAGCCAACAGGAAATTCCACTAGGTTATACTTGTATCAGTGTTCAAAACCTTTTTCCATGTTATTTATATTTGCAACAGAGTGATCTTTTAACGCCCAAATCCCAATCATATCTCCATCGAACCATATGATCCATCATGTTTTTCTTCTGTGTTTCTGCTCCCTCGGTTCTTTCCCTGAATGTGGATAGCATCTTTCTCATAAGTTCCTCTGGATTGTCCTGGATCATTGCATTGCTGCTAGTAGAGAAGTCCATTACATTTGATTTGCCACAGTGTTTCATTTTTTGGACAAATTCTTTTTAAAAAACAGTTAGGTTGGGGGCAACTGGGTGGCTCAGTGGATTGAGAATCAGACCTAGAGATGGGAGGTCCTAGGTTCAAATCTGGCCTCAGACACTTCTCAGCTGTGTGACCCTGGGCAAGTCACTTGACCCCATTGCCTAGCCCTTACCACTCTTCTGCCTTGCAGCCAATACACAGTATTTTGACTCCAAGACGGAAGGTAAGGATTTAAAAAATAAATTTAAAATAAATTTAAAAAACAGTTAGGTTAAGTTATGATGCCACAGGTAAACCCAAAGATATAATTAAACATGTATCTAGATGATAATACTAGAGATTGCCTGTGTGAAGTGTGCTTTGCATGTTATTGCATGTTTTCTATTATACATGGCAATTGCTGTGTTAAAGTATAGTTGGTGTGTTATTTTGCTGTTGTGCTCATTGACTCTTTTGTGTTATATTCATGTGATAGCAAAGACTGTTTATTGTTTCATATATATGCTGCTTCTTACAATTAAGTTATATTTTATATATGTACATTATTAGTGTTATTGCTGCAGCTAACTATCTTTTTGCTTTGTTAGTTAACCATATCTATTGCTTTGATTAATTGCTGGGTGTTAGGCATAGGCATGCACTTTCCACATATGCCTTGTTGTATCCTGTATGGAGTTAGCATGTTATCACTGTAGTACACTCGCAGGTGATGCTCTATGTAGTGCCATCAGCGTCTACTGCATGCACAGCTAATGGGCATTTGTTTTTATTTCCCTTTCACTGATCCTAAGGGTTGGTTACTTGGCACTCTAGGAAAATCATATTTATTGTTCCAAAGTGCTGGTGTTTGTGTTTAGACTGTATATTTACAGGTTTGGACTTGCCTTAGCTGATGTTTGTAAGGGATCATAGCCCATTTCTTGACTATCAATCCGAGTATAATACAGGCAGCATGTGCTCCCCAAAATGCTCAGCACTGTCATGGATGATGTCCACCGTACAGGCCAAATGGAAGATGGATTCCCAAGCAATGGCCAGGTCCTCCCAGTCCTCCTACACCTGAAAGACTTTGTGTTGATTGCATCAACACCTCAGAGAAGGCTGAATCTCTTCAGGGATTTATAACTACTCAAAGAGTTGGCCCTACCACTTCCTTGGGAAAAAGCAAACAAAGATGGAATGCTTATTGTCTAGCTTCTGATCTTTAGTTAGATGGACAACCCACAAAGGCCCTTCATTACAGATATTATTTCATATATCTTGGTCAAATGCTGCAAATGAATCAAAAACTAGATCTGGAATTGAACAGGAAGAGAGAGGACTAAACTGCCCGCAGGAATTTGCCAAGTCCTTTTAACAACTCCAGGCTTTTCCTTGCAGCAAATGCCCATTTTAAAAAACAAACAAACATCTGTATTATTCTTTAGGTAATATTTTTTGGCAGTGAGTCATGGAATATCAGTTTCATAGGATCATATATTTAGAGTTAGAAGGATCCTTGGAGGTCATCTAGTCCAAATCATTCCCTGATCCCCCATTTTACAGATAAGGAAACTGAGGCACATAGAGGTTAAATGATTTAACAACTACACAGCTGGCATTGAATCCAGGTCCTCTGCTTCCAAATGATGTCTCTCATCTCATGATATGAACAGGCTACAACATAATACAAATGAGGAACTAGACGTAAGAAATTGTGTAAAAGATGACACCATAGATAGGGATGAGAGTGGAGAGTTTTTGTCATCCACTTGTATTCACACCAGGTGAAATGAATGAAGGGAAGACTCCCTTCTCCCCCCACCTTCCCAGTTCCTTGAATGAGACCAGCTGTAATGGATTTGTGGAAGAACATGAAGAAGAATTACCCAGGTTAGACCAGCCTAGAGGGGGTGCCATCAGCATTGTTGAGGGCGTACCTAAATCTGGCTGTTAGGTGGTTCAGTGGATAGAATGTGATTATTAGACCAGGAGTCAGGAAGATCTGAGTTCAAATCCAGTCTCAGACATTTCCTAGGTGTGTGTCCCTGGGCAAGCCACTTTTCTCTGCTTCATCTATAAAATAAGGATAATAACACCACCTACTTCCCACAATTGTGAGGATCAAATGAGATCAAATATTTGTAAAGTGCTTTGCAAGTAGTCAAGTGCTACATAAATGCTGGCTATTGTTATTGTTAGCTCCTGTTGTGGTTATAAGGTCAGAGATACAGTGGAGAATTAGAGTATGTTTACCAAAATATCTCACACTGAACCTGGACAGGAATAGATTCCAGAATTGTGTGAGACCCATGCTGTTTAGATTCCTGGAGCGCCTGAATCAGTCCTGGTGCCTCTTCACTGGATTATTTATCGTGTCAGACAGTGACACCATTTGGGGTCCTCTTGGCAAAGATACTGGAGTGGTTGGCCATTTCCTTCTCCAGAGCATATGACAGCTGAGAAACAGGTGAACAGGGTAAAGTGACATGTCCAGGGTCACACAGCTAGTTAGAATTTGAGGCTGTATTTTAACTCAGGCAGATGTATGTTCCTAACTCCAGTCCCAACACTCTATCCACTTCCCATTCCCGAAAACAAAAGCAAACCCCAAAACAGGAACTTACATTCATTTGCTATTGAGAAGTTGATAGCATTCTTGTGTTACGGATCTCTTTGGCAGTCTGATGAAGTCTAGGATTCTTTTTATCAAAGTAACATTTTTAGACACCTAAAATAAAATGTAGGATTACAGTGGAAACCAGTTCTATTGAAATTATTATAGAAATGTTATTAAATGTTCACAGATCTCAGGTTAAGAGCGATAACTATAGAGGAGGTGGAAAGAAGTGTCTGTTACCCAACTGGCTTATTGAATGTTAGAGCCAGAAAGGGCTCTGGATACTATGCCACCTAACTCTTTCTTAATGGAATGGGAGGGGATTTTCCCGAGCTCCTATAGCAAAGAAGGGGATCATCCCTGTCACCAGAGCCCATATTCCTTGACCCTCAGTCCAGCATTTCTCTGCTTATGCCACGATTCTTCCAAGCTTTCTCTCAGGAAGTCCCTGAAGACAGGACCCTGGTTCCCTCTCTAGAATCATCACCACTTCATGTGTAGGTGTTCCCCATCCTTCACCCTTCAATATTTACAGACTTCTTCATTGAATCCGTAGATTGGAGGTATGACTGAGCAAAGCTGAAAGATCTCTATTGAATCAATCATTTATTTTATCAAAGGCATTGAACTAAAGAGCAACCTGGATAATGAAGAGGACACTCCATCACCTCTGTGGGGCTTAGATAAAAACAAAAAAGCTAGTTTAGAATTGGACAGCTACTGGCTGAGTAGCTAGTTGTAGTGAATTGAGGGTCCAACCTGGAATTAGGAAGGCCCATTTTCATGAGTTCAAGTCTGAACTCATGAGTTTCATATGAGTTCAAATCTGACCTTAGACACTTATTAGCTGTGAGACCCTGAACAAGTCACTTAAGCTTGTTTGCCTCAGTTTCCTCATCTGTCAAATGAGCTGGAGAAGGAAATGGCAAACCAGTCTGGTATCTTTGCCAAGAAAATGCCAAATGGGGTCATGAACAGTCAGTCACAACTGAACAACACTGTCTGACCAACATGGAGGAGAGAATGATTCCAGCCAAGTCCCTGAGAGGCAATTATTGGAGAAGAGGTTTCTATCTCTCCCTTCTCTCCCCAACCCTTCCTTCTTTGATTATAGGGAAACCTTGCAAACTTTGAAAGCTCCAGCAGATTTCAAACTTCCCATCTGCCCTCAAGAAGTGGCAGCTATGTCTGTAGTATGAAGTGATAATAATCTAGGCACATGGAAGAAAAGGAGCTTCAGGATTCTAAAAGGAGCCTGGCAGAAAGCTGCACAGTGTCTAAGGGTAATTTCATGAGCACTCTGCCATGGGCAGAAAAAAGATTTTCAGAAAAAGAACTTCCAGAAACCAGCTACTTACCCCCTTTTGCTGCATGTGCTCTCTAAGCTAGATCTCCCTTTCCATTGGACCCCATATTTATTCGTGGGAAGTGGACCCTAGTTCCCTAGGAATGTGTTTGTACCAAATATTCTTAACTATCACTTGAGTAAAAACCCATTTCTAAATGCTAATTAAGTCTAGCTGGCTGATAATCAATGGAGTAAGCAGAACAGTGGGGTCTCATGAACTATAGCACTATAGAACAATCTGCAAACCCCTCGTGGCTATCCTCTAGAACTCTGAGGGGAAATGTAGCCAGCCTTAGGCTCCAGACCCAACAGAGTCATGTAAATGAGGGTTGGGAAAGTAAATCTAGAGTCTGGGCAACAGTAGCATAGTCTTTCGAGCAGGAAAAGATTAAACGGATTTTCTTTTCTACAAACATCTAAATCCAACCTTCCTTATACAAATGAGGAAAACAAGGCCCCAAGAGGGGAACTAACTTATCAGCGATCGCACAGGTAAGAAGTAGTAGAATCATATTTTGAACGTAGGTCCTCCGACCCAAAAATCTAATAGATTTTCCAGTATACCATGTTGTTTCTCTGGAGAATGCTAATGCTTTTTTTTTTAACCCTTACTTTCTATCTTAGAAATAATACCAAGTATGGATTCCAAAGCAGAAGAGAGGTAAGGGCCAAAGGGAGAGTTGGGATTAAGCGACTTGCCTAGAGTCCCATAGCTAGGAAGTATCTGAATCCCTCCCCACTCTAGGCTTGGTGTTACAGGAATGCTAATGCTTTAATGAATCCCCAGATGGATCACAAGAATGTGATTGCACTGAACCATAGAGCACAATTTCCCCACCTTGACACTGATATTGGTTGTGAGGTTTTCTTTTTTTTTTTAAACCTTACCTTCTGTCTTAGAATCAATACTGTATATTGATTCTAAGGTTCCAAGGTAGAAGAGTGATAAGAGCTAGGCAGTGGGGGTTAAGTGACTTGCCCAGGATCACAGAGCTAGGAAGTGTCTGAGGTCAGATTGGAACCCAGGACCACCCATCTCTAGGCCTGGCTCTCAATCCACTGAGACACCCAGCTGCCCCTGTGAGGTTTCCTTTTGTGCATCCTCTAGGTCTATGTTGGCAAACCTATGGCACATATGCCAGAGGGAGATGCTCCCCTCCCCCTCTCTATATTTGCCTGAGGGCATTTCTCTCATCACCTGCCCCTCTGCCCAGCAGCCCAATGGGAGCACTTCCTCCCTCCCCTGTCTGGGCTAAAGGGGCTGCTCACATGAGGTATGAGGGTTGCAGTTTGGGCACTTGATCTCTAAAACATTCACCATCACTGCTCTAGGTTAATGTCCCTAAATGTCTGTGTTCTTACCCCTTCTTGTGTCTGGAGCACCCTTGAATGGACTCTCTTGTCCCACAGAGACTGATTTGAGTCAAATGAGGATGCTAATATTTTAGAATGTTAGCTCAAGAAGGGACCACAGACCATAGGACATAAGATCTGGAAGACACCATCAAGCCTAGGGTGGCATAAGACGGATTGTCATTGCTGAAAGGAGCCTTTAAGATCATTTAGCCCAAATATCTTATTTTATAGACAAGGAAACCAAGACCCAGAAAGAGGTGATTTGTTCAAGGTCACACAATCGATTCACACCAAACCCATCCTGAAACATAGATTAAGGAAAGCTAACACACACGGTCAATTTAACTGGCAATTAAACAATTCCCCCTACGTAATTAACATCAAGACAACTAACAATTACTATGTAGAGCACATTTACACCCCTATAGTCCATATTTACATAGAACAACAATTACCCTGATAACTAATATCTTAACAGTAACCAAAGAACATTTGTGAAACCATTTAAAGGAGGAAATTCATCCTGTCCCTTATGCACAGTAAATAGCTTGGTTTGTTTTTTTTGTTTTTATAATTGGAATTATAAAATTAAATAGTTAAGTATAAGAATCCATTTAGATGATACCAGGGATGAAAATATTTACTGTTTTTAATATAACTGATCACTATTTTGAGACTTCGGATAGATTTCACAAGGATGGCCAACAGATTACTAAACACTTTTCAAGATAGGCATCCATAGCTAAATATTTTGGATGCAGATGACTCAGAATGCCAGAAGTGAAACATTAAAAAAAAATGTCAGAGTTGGAGAGGACACGTTAGACCACCTTAGAACGTGAAACATAGAAAGGCAGACAAAGAATGTTACTACAACTTGGTGTTAGAGCTAGAAGTGCCCTTTGAATACTACACGTTAGAACTTAAAACATCAAATGTTAGCACTTTCATTTCCCTACTTTATAGAAGAAGAAACTGAGATGCAACTGAGAGAGGGAATTTTTGCCCAAAATCATATAATAAGTTAATGCCAAAGCAAAGACTCAGTTCTAAGGGTCCTGACACTTAGACTAGAACATGTTCTGCCTCAACCTATTGTCTCTTCCATTTGATCACTGCTTATGGTCATTTGTCAATAGGTTCTGACTTTTTTTTTAACTTTTACCTTTTTTTAAATCTCTTACTCTTATTCAAACCAATACTAAGTATCAATTCCAAGGCAGAACAGTAAGGGTAGGCAATGGGGATTAAGTGACCTGCCCAGGGTCACACAACTAGGAAGTATCTGAGGCCAGATTTGAACCCAGGACCTCCCCTCTCTAAACCTGGTTATCTATCCATTGAGCCACTTAGTTACTCCTGTTAGCATTTTTTTAGATCTATTTCTTTTTTCTTTTTTTTTAAACCCTCACCTTCTATCTTAGAATCAATACATAATATTGGTAAGGGCTAGGCAATGAGGGTTAAGTGACTTGCCCAAGGTCACCTAGCTAGGAAGTGTCTGAGGCCGAATTTGAATGCATGATTCCTTTCTCTAGGCCTGTATCTCTATCCACTGAGCTACTCAGCTGCCCTCTAGATCACCTATTTCTGAATGGAGATAAAAACAACAGTGATCTCTGCACCTTTTAAGAGATGGATGGCAGAAGCAGGAGGGTGAGACCCTAACTCTCTTGCATGGACTTTAATTGCCTGAGCTGTAATTATAAGTGCTGGAGTTACCTGTGTTTTCTATGCGACCACAACCTGGAACAATAAGTCATTAGTGGGGGCAGCTGGGTGCCTCAGTGGATTGAGAACTCCTGGAGGTCCTAGGTTCAAATCTGACCCTGGGCAAGTCACTTAGCCCCCATTGCCTAGCCCTTACCACTCTTCTGTCTCAGAACCAATGCACAGTATTGATTCTAAGATGGAAGGTAAGGGTTTAGGAAAAATAGGGCATTAACCCTGCCTAGAAAACCTGCTTGTCGCCAAAAGCTTAAGAGAGTTGGACTTCCTGTTTCTGAGGCAACACTGACGTTAGGGTGACTGGATGTGCTAAGCGCTCTTATTGCAGACAGGAGCCATCAGGTAAATGCTGATTGAGTGGAGAATAGAAGTGTCAGCCTAAGCACAAAACACTAGCTTTTTGGTTAGTGATGGCCATTTAGCTGAACTATGTGACAGCAGCAGCCACATCTTCAGGTTCCCAAGCACCAAGTAAAGTTTTCTGACTAAATGGTGGACATTAAGTGGGCAATATACGAGCAGTTACATCTTTACTGCCTGAATTATTGGGTAAATTTTTTTTCCATTCAGAAAAAAACCAAACTCTCAAATTAGTTGTTTGCCTGTTGGCCTTAGAGTCGCTAACAGGGCTCTTGTCCCAAGATTTCAGCCAATACAGTTTATTTAAGAATTGTGATAAGGGGGGGCAGCTGGGTAGCTCAGTGGATTGAGAGTCAGGCCTAGAGACGGGAGGTTCTGGGTTCAAATCTGACCTCAGATACCTCCCGGCTGTGTGACCCTGGGTAAGTCACTTGACCCCCGTTGCTTAGCCCTTACCACTCTTCTGCCTTGGAGCCAATACACAGTATTGATTCCAAGATGGAAGGTAAGGGTTTAAAAAAGAAAAGAATTGTGATAAGAAAAACATGGAGGGAGCTGTATTTTCAAAATTAAATTTCATATTCCTCCTTGGAAATTCCATTTCTGTACTCAAGGTTAAAAGTCTAGCTTTGAGCATTCAGGGAAAACGATGACTCACAAGAATCTCCTTGTCTAAAGGTAACCCGATGCAGATCTCCCATCAGATGAGTTATTGTAAATTTATTTGTTTAGAAATGTGAAAAGGTTTAAATTGGCTTCAGTGATTCTGGTGGTTTCTAAACTCTTTCATTTGCCAAATTCCCTGGGAATAAAAATGAATTTGTATTCAGCCTATCCCAGGTAATGTCAACAGTCTCCCATTTATTCAGTCAGAAATGAATTATAAATCAAATTTATCAATTCAGATCATTCATCTTTCTCCTTACACTTGTGCACTCTAATTTTACTTTTTCATTGTTTTAAAAAGTCATAGGAAAAGTCATATATTATAAAGGAGTGGAATGAGTAGATGAAGTGTCACTGGCGAGAGCCAATTTTGTACTCAGCCCTGATGCCTCTCCAGAAGTGAAGGACATAAATGTTATTGATGGACCCTAGCCCTTGTTCTGTGTTCTGTGGAGTTCTGTCAAACACTCCAAGGTCTGCTGGGCTGCCGGGGAATCTGTTGAACAGGGCCAGTGGCCACTGTGACATTTTCTGACCAAGCTGCTCGTTGACAGTATGCTTTGCTAAGGGTCTACCTCCTACAGCCCATCCCAGAACATTCCTTTCTGCCTAGACCCCGGAGAGATGAAACTCTCTTCTTGTAATACTCCAGAGGATGGTTTCACCACTACAACATATTCCAGAGATGTTCACTGAGATTTTGTTTTCCTTTTGGAAAATCACCTTTTTTTCTGGGTTATGCATGCAAAACACGTCCATATTATTCATTGTTGTAAGAGAATACTCATATAAAACACAAAATCCCAAATGAAAAACTTCCAAAATTGAAGGATCCCTTTTACCTTGAACCCTTTGACTTTGGAAGACAGAGTTGTGTAGCAAAACCAGCTTTATGCCAAGGGGTAGAAAATCTGGGCTCTACTGTCTACACTGATATTAGTTAGGTCCCTCATTTGTAGAAAGGGCCTTTCTGACCTGCCTGAAAGAAAGGGCCAGACTAGATGTCTCTTTAAAATCCTTTCCATCTATGAGGCAAATGGTTTTATGACCTTTCGTGAGCCAGTTTCTTATTTGCTTATTCAAAGAGTTCAGGAAATTGGAATTTGATATAGATAGGTTAAAAAAAAAACCACCTCTTACCTTCCATCTTGGAGTCAATACTGTGTATTAGTTCCAAGGCAGAAGAGTGGTAAGGGCTAGGTAATGGGGGTTAAGTGACTTGTCCAGGGTCACCCAGCTAGGAAGTGTCTGAGGCCAGATTTGAACCTAAGACCTGCCATCTCTAGTCCTGACTCTCTATCTACTGCCCCCAGATAGGTTTTTAGGCAAATGTATAACCAGTATTTGAACAACAGTCCATTAGAGTTGCACTCTCTACCATAGAGTCTGAATGCTTGGCAATTCAACTTGAGAAAAGACACAAGTGTCCAGTTCATTAAGATACAATTAGAGGGGGGAGGAAAGGACTGGTCACTGCAAGACTAAGGATCTGAGCCCAAGTCTCCTAATCCCAAGCCTAGTGAACAGACATTTCTCATTCTATTGTGCTTTGCAGATAATGCATTTTTAACAAATTAAAGGGTTTCTGGCAACCCTGTGTTGAGCAAGTCCATCAGTTCCATTTTTCCAGCAGCATGTGTTCACATCATGTTTCTGTGTCACATTTTGGGAATTCTCACAATATTTCAAACTTTGTCATTATTATGATATCTGTTACAGTGATCTGTGACCAGTGATCTTTGAGGTTACTGTTAAAACTGTTTTGAGGCACCATCGCATTCATATAGGGTAGTGAAATCAATAAGTGTCTGTATTCTGACTGCTCTACCCACTAGCCATCTCTCTCCCTCTCCTCAGTCTCCATAATACTGAGATTAAACCAAGTAATAATCCTACAATGGCCTCTAAGTGGTCAAGTGAAAGGAGGAATCAATTGATGAGGCAAACTTTTTGTTGTCTTATTTTTTTAATTGCCAGTCACCTCAACCTTCAGCAACCATTACCTGACCAGTCAGCACTCATTAACATTGAGGCAAAGACTGCAACTTGCTGAAGGCTTAGATGATGGTGAGCAATTTTTAGCAATAAAATATTTTTAATTAAGATATATACATTTTTAGATAGAATAACTTATTAGATTACAGTATAGTATAAACATAATTTTTATATACACTCAAAAAAATTTGTGACTTGCTTTATTGCATTATTCTTTTTGCTGTAGTTTGGAATCAAATCCGTAATATCTCCAGAAGATGCCTGTTCTTTCCTATACAAAAGCATAAGATAAAAACATTAGTTTCTCATGGGTGGGCCCAGCCAATATAATAAAAATGTGTATTCTGCCTGAATTAATTTACCTTTTCAGTGTCTTATCAATCAAACTACCCCAAAGTTATTTCATAGGGCTAGAAAAAACAATACGGAATTCATGTGGAAGAACAAAAGGTCAAGAATGTCAAGGGATTTAATGAAAAAAAAAATTAAGGATAGAGGCCTCATTGTACCAGATCTTAAACTCCACTATAAAATAGTAATCATCAAAACCATCTGGTATTGGCTAAGAAACAGAGTAGTGGATCAATGAACTAGATTAGGTAATCAACGTACAGTAGTAAATGACCATAGCAACAGTATTTGATAAACCCAAAGATCTAAGCTTTGGGGAGAAAAACTCACTATTTGACAAAAACTGCTAGGAAAACAGTATGGCAGAAACTAGGCATCTTACACCATATATAAAGTTAAAATCAAAATGGACACATGATCTAGAAATAAAGAGTGATACCCTAAGCAAATTAGGGGAACAAAGAATAGTTTACCTGTTAGACCCTATGGAGAAAAGGGAAGAATCTATGATCAATAAGTTGTAGAGAACATTATGAGAAATAAAATGGATAATTTTGATTACATCAAATTGAAAAAATTTTTATATTAATAAAACCAATGTACCCAAGATTAGGGAAAATTTTTATAGTATGTATCTCTAAGGCTTCATTTATCAAATATATAGAGATCTGAGGCAATTTTATAAGAATAAAAGTCATTCCCCAATTGATAACTGGTCAAAGGAAATGAACAGGCAATTTTCTGGTAAAGAAATCACAACCATCTCTAGTCATATGAAAAAAGTCCCAAATCACTACTGTTTAGAGCAAGGTTCCCCAAACTTTTTACACAGGGGGTCAGTTCACTTGTCCCTCAGATTGTTGGAAGGCCAGACTATAAAAATCTAACCCTAACTGGGCAGCAGTATACACAGATCACCGCTCACCATGCTGATATCTTCCACTGTGCAGCCACGTCACCAGAATTAGTACTGTATGTGAGCGATGCTGCGGTTTGCGCGCCACCACATACAGTGCTCCTCTCACTGACCACCAATAAAGGAGTTACCCCTTCTGGAAGTGGGGGGGCAGATACATGGCCTCAGGGGACCACATGGGACCCATGGGTCATAGTTTGGGGACCCCTGGTTTAGAGAAATGCAAACTAGAACTAAGGTACCACCTCACATCTCTCAGATTGGCTAATATGACCCAAAAGGAAAATTATGGATACTGAAGGGGATGTGGGAAAATTGGAGCATCAATATATTGTTCATGAAGTTGTGAACTGATAGAACCGTTGTGGAGAGTAATCTGGAACCAAACCCAAAAGGTCATAAAAGTGCAAATCCTTTGACCCAACAATACCACTACTAGATCTGTATCCCAAAGAGATCAAAGATTGGGGGGAAAGACCTTTCCCTACTTGTACAAAATTATTTATAGCAGCTCTTTGTGGCTGCAAAAATTTGGAAACTCGGAGGATGTTCATCAATTGAGGAATGTGGTATATGATTGTAATGGAATTCTAGTGTACTGTAAGAAAAAACACACAGGATGATTTCAGAAAAACCTGGAAATACTTGTATGAACTGATGCAAAGTGAAGTGAGCACAATCAAGAGAACATTGTGTACAGTAACACAATATTGTACAGTGATTAACGGTGAAGAACTATAAACTTTAATTAGCAATTCAAGGATAGAAGACAACCCCACGGGACTCCTGATGAAAAATGCTATCCAGTCAGAGAAGGAACTAACAGTGTGAATGCAGATTGAACCATATCATTTCTTACCTTATTTCCTTCATGAATTTTTTCTTCCTTGTGTGATATGTTTTCTTTCACAATATGAGGAATATGGACATGTGTATTACATGACAACACTGGAATAATCTATATTAGATTGCTTGCCATCTGGGAAGCAGGTAAAGGAGGGAGAGAATTTAGATTGCAAAAGGTCAGAAAACAATTCTTAAAAAACTGATTCTACATGTAATTGAGGGAAAAAATAAAAGAAATAGACCAAAAAAAGAGGATGTGTTAAGTATGAAAGCATATCGCTGTATGGTCTCTGCCCTTAAAGAAGGAAGGACGCTTTTTATTCCTTTGAGTTGTTTTTTTAAGCATTAGGCCTTAAGGGTTTACCATCCATGAGAAGAGAGAAAACATTTAGGCAAATACCTATCATGTCAGGCCTTATGTGACAAATCATTCAGAAATGGTACCAGTCAGAAATATGCTAAGACCAGCTCAAATCAGCTTTGTGCCACCTGATTACTAAATTTTCAGTGTAATGTTACAAATCAGGGATTGTTTATTGTTTGGGTGATTGTCAAGACTTCAGAAAATGAGAAAATATTAATAATTCAGATTAAACTTGAAGGTGTATTAGGCATAAACTTTATTTTTGGAGACCTGGTTGTTAAATATATGCTAACATACTCCTAGTACCAACAATAAATTTTGCTTGATTTGAGATGAAGGAAAAAATATACAATTTGGATAGGGAGAGGAGAGATTGGTTTTCTTAAATGCTTAAAGATTGTGTTAAAAGGCTTTCTAAATGCAGAGTCAGCTTAGGTCTGGGTGTCTTCAACAGCATGGTAAACGTTTTTTCAGATTGTCACATTCTGGTCCATGCTCTACTTTTTGGACAACAATGTAAGGGCAGGTTGCAAAAGGAAAGATGGAACAGTGAAAGAAGAGATGATTGACAGCAAAGACCATTGGTAGCAGAGGATGCTGGGAGAGAAGAGCAGACTTAGAGGAGCTCTGTGAAGAATTCTGGGCTTTTGAACGGAGATCTTGAAGAGGCAGGAAGCATATTCCTTGCTGGAGGTCTTACCAAGCAAGAGCCAATGGAGGATTCACCTGTGATTAGCCCTGAGAGTACTCCTACAAAGTATTTCTACAGCATTGTACCTCTGAGAACATCTCACCAGAGTGTCAAGACTCTTCGGTGGACTCTTCCTGAGAGCCTGGCTCTCTCCCCTTTGCCTTTTGCACCTGCTCAGACTATCCTTAGCCTCAGTAGTATTAAAGTTAGGAGTGAGAGATAGCGGGAAGGGAAGGAGAAACTCTGGTTTGCTTGGCAGCTGCCAGAGTGAAGGACCTTTGGGGGCATAGATCAGGGACCCCGATTTCCTCATCCCAACTCCCCGTCTTTCCTTATAGTCATTGTTCATTAAACCTTCTTACACGCAGTCAGATATTTTCAAGTGGCTTATTTCTAGGAGCTAAATTAGGGAAGCTGAGGCTACAGATCAGCCATAACGGAGTGCTAATCAAGACCTCTCCCCTACTGAGTCTGGGAAGGCTTATCCCCTTGACTTCCTTGTGCCAGGGAATTTGGGGCTACCCCTTATATCCCCTGATAGGGGAGGCTTTCTTTCATCTTCCCACCACCCTCACATAACAGGGGCACCCCTTGACAGCACTGCCCAGGAGGAGTGAGTAGGACAGAGTAGGAGTCAGCCCATCGAGGCTCCACCATACACCACCTACCTCCTTCCCAACAAGCTCCTTCTAGGCCATCTTTAACCATCCTTAAAGTAACCCCAGTGTCTAATTCATTTATAATCCTTACAACAAGAAACTAACAAATTAATTAAACTGACTCTTGGATGTCTGACTTTTTTTTTAATGTAATCTACAAAGGGCAGTCATGTAGCACAGTAGGTAAGAGTGCTAGGTCTGGTGTTGGGAGGTCCTGGGTTCAAATTTGGCTTCAGACACTTCCTAGCTCTGTGGCCCTGGGCAAGATACTTAAACCCAATAGAATTGATATGAAGGGAAAGCTAGGTGGCTCAGTCTTGGGTTCAAATTTGAGCTCAGGCAGTTCCTAGCTATGTGACCCTGGGGACGTCACTTTGACCCCCCATTGCTTAGCCCTTGCTGCTCTTCTGCCATGGAACCAATTCTAAGACCGAAGGAAAAAGTAAAAAAAATGATGCTAAGACAGAAGGAAAGAGTTTTTTTTTTTAAAGTAAACTATACAGATCTGGGATTTTTTTTTCTTGAAAAAAATCACATCATTCATATGTTTGTGTGGTTATTAAATTGTGATAGAGGGCCTTTTAAAAAACTGAAAAAACCTGATTGAGGGAAAGAAAACTATATGATACAGTAATATGATGACCATATCACCTCCCTATTCAATAAACTCTAGTGACTCCCCGTCCCCTTAAAGATCAAATATAAAATCTGCTGTTTGGTATTTAAAGCCCTTCGTAATGGGACCCCTCCCTTATCTCTATTCTCTTCCACATACGTATGATCCAGTGGCATTGGCCATCTTGTTACTCTTCCAACACCGGACTATATCTCTCAACTTTGAGTGTTTTCCCTGTTCTCCATCCCTCTCTCTCCTCATCTCAACCTCCTGGCTTCCCTGGCATTCTTCAAGTCCCAGCTGAAATCCTACCTTCTAAAAGAAGCTTTTCTCCAATCTCCCTAATGCTTGTATCTTCCCTCAAAGATTAGCTCTAGATGATCCTGTGTATTCTTATTTTGTTATATTTATGTTGATTACCTCATTAGAATATGAGCCCTTTGAGAGCAGAGACTGTTTTTTGCCTCTCTGTATCCCTAGGCACATAGTAGGTGCTTAACAAATATTAATTGCTCAATTGATTAACAATAAAGGAGTCTGATCTGGATTCTACTGTTAGTTCTCTAGCCAACTCCCTATGTGACCTTGAGGTGATAGTTATAAAGGGTTTGGCGCAATACCTAGCACATAGTAGGGACTTTACAAATGCTTATTCCTGATACCACCACCCTACCGTATGCAGGTAGATTTCTGTGATATCTGAGAAAAGGCCACATAGAGGAAAGGGCTTAGGCTTAAGACAAAAGTGGAGCCAGATCACACAAAGCCTTGAAAGCCAGGCAAGGAGTTAATACTTGCTTGGAATAGGAAGCCATCAAGGGTTTTTGAGCGGGGAAATGACAGGTTGCAAGTCATATATCATGAAGATACTCCTGCAGCTGGTATAAGATACATTCAATTTAAGTTAAGACATATTTAAAAAGCAAGTATGGCATAGTAGATAGAGATTTGGCCCTGGAGAGAGGAAAGCCTGGCTTCCTCTCTCACCTCCAAGACTCAAAATTGAAGAACAATTGCAATTCTGCATTGTTTAAGGGGGTTTCTCCACTGGAACTTCTCTACGAAGACCAAAGAAATCATATGCTCATAAAAAAAATTGTTTGAGAAATTGTTCTAGGTCACAAAGATAAAAATGAAACTGCCTTTGCCTTCAAGATGAGCTTATATTGTACTTCAGAGATACAACTTGTATATATAGAAATCTATGCAAGGTGCTTTTAGGAAGGAGAGAACACCGACAACCAGGGGCATCTGAGAAGGCTTCTCAGAAGAGGTGGCATCTAAAATGGTCCTTGAAGGTCACATGTAATACCCAGTGGAATTGCGTGTCAGCTACAGGAAGGGTGGGAGGAGGAGAGGGAGGAATAGGATATGATTTTTGTAACCAAGGAATAATGTTTGAAATTGACCGAATTAAAAAATAATAATAAAACTTAAAACTTAAAAATAAATAAAATAGTCCTTGAAGGAAGACAAAGACTCTGAAATGTAGAATGAGGAAAAGGAAGAGTGCTGGTTGGGGGAAAACCCATGCAAATGTGTGGAGGTAAGAGATGGAATATTGAGTGCATAAAGGAGACAAACAGTCTAAAGCAGGAAAGCTTTGAAGAAGCAGAATGTCATAGTGAGAAATATGGCACGGCAAATGCGGCATAATGAATAGAGTCTTCAGCTTAGAATCAGAAGGTCTGGATTCTGCTCTGGTCTCAAGCTCTCACTAGCTATGTGACAGGCAAGTTATTTAACCTGTCAGTTGCTCTGTTTCCTCACTTGTAAAACGAGGATAATAATACTCGCAATTCCTACCTCATGAGGCTGTTAGGAGGAAAGTGCTTTGTGAACCTTACAGTGCTAGGCAAATGTACATTTTAAAGAGAGAAAAGGAGTTTGGAGAGAGATTGTGGAAGACTTTGAATGCCAAACTATTTTATCTTAGAGACAATAGAAAATCACTGAAGCAGAGGAGTGATATGATCACAACTGTGCCTTAGTAAGATTATTTTGACAGCTGTGTGGAGGATGGTTATGGGAGGGAACAGAATGGAATCAAGAAGACCAATTAGGAGGCTTTTACAAAAGTCTAGGCAAGAGGTGATAGGAGTGTGGAGAGAGCAGAGAAGAGCGCACGAAGAAGAGATGCAAGGAGGGGGAAATTAACTTGGCAAATGATGGAATATGAGGGGAGAAAAAGTCAAGCTTGGGTGGCTAAGAGAATGACAGAGCCCTTGACAGAAACAGGGCAATTCAGAGGAGAGATTAGAAGCCTGATTGAAAAGGTAGTAAGGAAGCTGGTGGTGGTGGTGGATTTCAGTCCTGTCCGACTCTTCATGAGGTCCTTTTGAGATTTTTTTGGCAAAGATACTGGAGTGGTTTGTCACTTCCTTCTCCAGCTCGTTTTATAGATGAGGAAACAGAGGCAAACCGAGTAAAGCAGTTTGCCCCAGAGTCACACAGCTAGTCAGTGTCTGAGGCCAGATTTGAACTCAGGAAGAGGAATCTTCCTTGACTCCAGGCCTGGCACTCTATCCGCTGTGCCAACTAGCTGCCCCTGTGAGAAACATAGAGGTATCCAAATAGAAAACTCTTTTAGGGGATTGACAGTGAAAGAAAGGTGGTATGAGTGAGAGTTTGAAGGGATGACAGAGGCAAGCAAAGAATTTTTTTAAGGATGAGAAAGTTTGGGGCATGTTTGTAGATAGGCCAGGGGTCAGTAAAAAAAGGAAAGGAAAAGGAAGAATATTCATGGGAATAAATAAAGGCCACAGGTGGAAGTTTTGATCTTGGCATGAAGAAGACTCGGAGTGCTAGGGAGGCAAACACACCGAATGAAAGAGTTCCACCCACAGGAGACTAAACTAAATTCCATTTTCCTTGGGAAAGACATAAAAAATGACCCTTTGCTTAGGTTTCCTCACCTGCAAAATGTGGGGATTGAATGAAGTGATCTCACTATTCTTTCCAGCTCGAATCCCAGTTATGCCAACAAGTCACTGTGATCCTGAAAAAAAATTATCTCTGAGCCTCAGGTTCATCATCTGCATGATGAGTATAATGGTCCCTGAGATTTTATATATATTCACAAACACACACATATATATATTTTCTATATATTTTATATAAAATCTCTTTACATGTAAAGAGATGTTATATCTATTAAAATATATGTAAATATATATTATGTATAAAGATCTATCTATATCTATATCTATCTATCTATCTAGGTTTTACAAACCCTAAAACATGGTAGAGGGGTCAGCTAGGTGGCTCAGCAGATTGAGAGCCATACCTAGCGATGGGAGGTCCTGGGTTCAAATCTGGACTCAGACACTTCCCAGCTGTGTGACCCTGGGTAAGTCACTTAACCCCCATTGCCTAGCCCTTACCGCTCTTCTGCCTTGCAACCAATACACAGTATTGATTCTATGATGGAGGTAAGGGTTAAAAAAAGAAAAAAGCCACTGTCTCTGTCTTATCTATCTTGCGTGTACTTATTTTAAGAATTAAATAAGATCTTCAACATGAAGTACTTTGAAAAGTATAAAGCACTATACAAATGCACCTTTGGAAAAAGCTACCCAGCTAGGCAGGTAGACTGTCTTCCCATAGTTGACAAGTAAGTCTCATGTGCTGTAATAGAAGAGAATAGGATTTGAGGTCAGAGGAGCTGGGGTACAATTCCAGCTCTACCACTTAAAGCCTCTGTACCCTGGGCCAGGCACCTTCCCTGTTTAGGCTTCAGTTTCTTTGTTTCTAAAATGAAAGATTTGGATAAGATGATTTTCTCCATAGAGGTATGCCATTAAGTGTTTAATAACCAGTTCTTTGGACAAAAACAAAACAAAACAAAAACTTGTATATTCAACACAATATTTTTTTAAAATACACTTATCTTATGTTTTGGTTCCAAGACAGAAGAGCAACAAGGACTAGGTAATGGGGATTAAATGACTTCCCCAGGGTCATATAGCTAGGAAGTGTCTGAGGTAAGATTTGAACCCAGGACTTCCCATCTCTAAGTCTGGTTCTTGAGCCAGAGCCTCCCTCCCCCTCAACATACTGTTAAATTTAATCTATATTAATAGCATTTTCTCTATCATTTTCTCAAGTCTGGACAATCAACCAAACAATAAATCAAGCTCTGATTTATAGCATTACCAATTTCTGAGGTATAAATCTTCACGATAAAAATTTAACAGTGCTGGTTGAAGCTGACTCCAGCACACCCCTGCCCCAAAGTCTTTTTCTTTTCTTTTTTTTTTAAACCCTCACCTTCTGTCTTGGAATCAATACTGTGTATTGGTTCCAAGGCAGAAGAGTGGTCAGGGCTAGGCAATGGGGGTGAAGTGACTTGCCCAGGGTCACACAGTTGGAAAGTGTCTGGGGTCAGATTTGAACCCAGGACCTCCCATCTCTAGGCCTGGCTTTCAATCCACTGAGCCACCCAGCTACACCCCCCCCCCCATCTTTTTCTAACTCAAAATCCTGTGATATTTTAGAATCCCTTCTCCAGACACACTCTAGGAATGGAACCAGACCCTTGGCATCCAAGACAACGGCCATTGTTAATGGCCAGCCATCAAAAGAATCCCTCATCGTTCCCCAAGGGAGGGCTGGCCCTCCTTCTGAAGGGACCCTCGTTGCCTCTGCCTTGTACAGTCTAGGTCAGCTAGAGATTCAGGGCCACGCAAGCAGCAGGCCAGGAGGCAGCCCTGGCCCCCGGCCCAATGCAGGCTTTCCTTTTTCCTCAGAGGCCGGAATCTGGCTTTGCCCATAAATTGAGCTGTAGTATTGCGTTGACACATGGTGTGTTATTGTAATTAAAGGTCTGTCAATGTTTCTGTTGGAGACACGCGTTTCCGAGGGTGCCGCGCTCCTTTTTGTGAGCCCGAGAGAAGCCTCCATGGTGTCCTCATTGTGCATTCTCAGCAGGTTCCGAGGTCGTTATGCGGGTGTTAATGTTCCGTTACAATATACAGTAATGAATTGGGACTTTCAGAGTAATAGCGGTTCATGGTATTGGCCAAAACGAGTGTATTCATCTTAATTTTAACATCTACTGCCTTTGAGAAGCTTTTATAATTAAATGTTTGGTTGCACTAGCAAATAAGAGGAAACCAGTCTCCTTCAGCTCGCAAAAGTCGTACCCTTGTTCCCTTCCTTTTCTGTTCTTGCAAACAAAGGAGACTCCTCACAAGGCCTCGCTGGGAACTTTCTGTTGCAACTGAGCAATCAGCTGCTAAAGTGATCTCCCCAAATTGTAGGAGAGCTATCAATGAATCAACAAAGGTTTTCTGAAGCCCTGCTGGGTGCCGGGCACTATTGTCCCAGGCACTGGAGAGACAAAGACAAAAGTGAAATAATGCCCCCCAAAGTGCATTTTGCAGAAGTGGACAACATATATATATATATATATATATATATATATATATATATATATATATATATATATATATATATATATATATATATATATATATATATATAAAGAGAGAGAGAGAAACAGACAGACAGACAGACAGAAAAAGAGAGACAGAGAGAGACAGAAACAGAGGGGGGGGGCAGGAATATGCTGGTAAATGTTTAACAACTAGTTCTCTGAAAAATAGATAAATAAAATTTAAAAATAGCATGTTTAAGTCTTAATCTGCATTATTAACCTTTTCTCCATCTTTTTTTTA
Source organism: Monodelphis domestica (assembly GCF_027887165.1). Classification (NCBI taxonomy): domain Eukaryota; kingdom Metazoa; phylum Chordata; class Mammalia; order Didelphimorphia; family Didelphidae; genus Monodelphis; species Monodelphis domestica. The sequence continues at coordinate 459,076,708 of NC_077227.1, read as the reverse complement.
AGTTTTCACCTTCCATCTTAGAATCAATATTAAGTATGGGTTCCAAAGCAGAAATGTGGTAGGGGCAGTTGGGGTCAAGTGACTTGCCCAGGATCACATAGCTAGGAAGTGTCCGAGGCCACATTTGAACCCAAACTCTCTCTTCTCTGGACCTGGATCTCTTTCCACTGAGCCACCCAGCTGCCCCTCATCTGTTTCCCAAGTTTAAACAATCAACAAAACAAACTTTAAATCAAGCCCCGATTTTTAATGCTTGCCAGTTTCTGATGTGTAAACGTTCACACTGAAATTTTGCCGGTTGGTTCTATTGGGCCACTATGACCTTATTCCAGCACTGTTGCTTGTGCCCCTCAGAACTTTGTCAGGCCATTACCATGATTCTGAATTCCCTTTCTTTCCTTTCCAATCCTGACCCCGCAGTTAGCTAGTTCAGCTCTACGCTGTAGAGCTCTCGCATCCCTTGGCCTATCACGGTTCATCTCTTGCCAAACTTCATCCTTCAACTACTCCCACCATCTGCCTCCTTTGCTGCTGCTTATGGGATTACATATGGAGCTGGAGGTAATGCCACCACCATGCTGACTGAGTACATTGCAAATTCATGTTCTCCAACCTCCAGTGGGCCCTCCTTAGAGCAAGGCAGTCCTTGAATCCCTTCCTAATTGATTTTCTTGTCTCACTTCCCACAAAAACTATTCAAAACCTTCTCTTCTCACTTCAAGCCTTCCATGCTTGAACTTCCCCTTCTTTACTATCTTGATAAGATCTTGCCCCTGACTTTACTGAGAAAATGGAAATCATTCAACATGAGCTCTACCTTTACCAATCCTCATCTCCCTTTCTCATTCTCCTCCTTTACCTTTTCTTGGTTTTCTTTTTATTTTTTAAACCCTTACCTTCCATCTTGCAATCAATACTGTGTATTGGCTCCAAGGTAGAAGAGAGGTAAGGGCTAGGCAATGGGGGTCAAGTGACTTGCCCAGGGTCACCCAGCTGGGACGTGTCTGAGGCCAGATTTTCTTGGTTTTCTTGGCAAAGATCCTGGAGTGGTTTACCATTTCCTTCTCCAACTCAATTGACAGATGGAGTCTTATAGCCCTAGCTATAAGAAGGCAGAACCAGAGTGGCAAAAAAGGCCGTCTAGAAGATCCTGTGTGACCCAGGTCTGGGGTTAAGTGGCATGCCTAAGGTCACCCAGTGAAATGTCTGAGACCAGATTTGACCTCAGGTCTTCTTGGTTCCAGGTTAGACACTTTATCCGCTGCACCACCTTTATTCCATAAAGAAGTTGATCCTTCTCTTTGCTAAGGCCAACTCTTCCCCATGTGCTCTTGATCCCTGACCCTCTCATATTGTCTTCTAGATCACATCCTTAATTATTACCTCCTGGATCTTGTCATAAATCTCTCCCTATCTACTTATTCCTGTACTCCTGATTTTACTAGGAAGGCTTCTAGCTTTCCGACATCCCCAAGCTTTTACCACCCTTAAAAAAACCATCACAAAGCCTATACCAATCCTGTCAAGTTTTCATTCTCTCCCTGTTTTCCCTTTCTCAGACCAACTCCTAGAAAAAGCTAGCTATGCTCAATGCCTTTATTTTCTCTCCTCTAATTTACTCTTCAACCCATTGCTATCTTATTTCTGGCCTCATCACTTAACTGAAACTACTCTATCCAAGGTTACTAATGAGGCAACTACCAAATCTGATGGATTTTTTGCTGGCTTCATTCCTCTCAACCTATTTGCTCCATTTGACCCTGATAATTACCCTGTCTTCTTGGGCACTCTCTTCTTTTGGGGTTTTTGTGACATTCTTCTCTCCTAGTTCTCCTAATTATCTTCCCATCCCTTCTCCATTTCCTTTTTTGGGCTCATCATCCACATCATACCCCCTAAGTGTAGGTGCTTCCCAAGATTCTGTCCTAAGCCTTTCTTTCTTCTCCCTCTACACTTTAAATAATGTCATCAGTTTGCTTGGGTTTAACTTTCATCTCTATATAAATGATTCCCAGATTTAAATATTCAACCCCAGTTTCCCCTCTGAATTTCAGCACCACAGCACTGTTAGACATTCCAAACTAGATGCTTGGAAACACCTGAAATTCCCTACATCCAAAGCTGAAATCACTACCTTTCTCCCTAAACAGTCCTCTCTTGCAAACATTTTTATTTCAATCAATGGAAACAGCATCTTTTCATTCTTTCACGTTTGTAACCTCAGCATTATCCTTGACTCCTCACCAGCACATCCCTCACTCCACCAGTGACCAAATCCTACTGTTTCTAACTCCATGACACATCTTACATCTCTGATTCCTTCCTTAGCTTTCCTCACATAGTCACCATCTTTACTTATGTCTTCCCTGTGCCTTGCCTTGTCTCTGCACCAGTCTTGCTGCAGTGGCTCCTAGATTCTCTTCCCTCTCTGGGTTTTGTGACACCTCTCTCTCCTGGTCTTCCTCCTACTTTTCTTACCACTCCATCTCCATTGCCTTTGATGGCCCCTCATTCATATCACTCTCCCAAACTGTGGGACCCCATAGATGTCTTCTGTCTTGATACCTCCTTCAAGGTCAGCCCTAGCTATAAGAAGGCAGAACCAGAGTGGCAAGAAAGGCAGCCTAGAAGGTCCGATGTGACCCAGACCCAGCATCTTGTCTGCTTAGCCCTTGCCTCCAGCTTTCTCAATTGGCGATGATGGTCACTCTTGATTATTCACAGGGTTATTTTAAGGATCAAATGAAATAATATATGTAAAGCCTTTAGCAAATCTTAAAACACTTTATGAATTTTAGATATGGATGGCAAAAAGGAGTTAGAACCAACCTTGAAAAACTACTTCCCTTTTCTCCCTCTCAACTACCCAAGTGGCCTGGGCCTATAGTTGGTCCTGGGAGACATTTCTTCAGGGCTGCAGGGAGGGAGAGAGTAAGTGATGTGTTCCTTGGGAAATAGTAACAGCTGGAGGGGGTCCTGGGCTCCTCATGCCTCCTCACACAGTGAATGTTTTAGCCCCATTCTGATATGCCCATAGTCGTCCCAGGGAACATTCTATCAGGATATTTTCTAGGCAGGCAATTACCCGGGTTCATATGGTTAATTGAAATATTTCTGCTCCTAGAGTTTTAATTCATCCAGTGTAGTTCAGAAGCTACAGATAATAAGACCTAATTTATAATTAGGGCTTATCAGTAATCAGTTAATTTATAGAACCCTGATTCCCAAGGAGGGCTTGCCAAATAGGGACTCAGCACCAATCTTCCAGGGAGCAGCAGCCCACAAATAACCAAGTCACCAGGGTGGATGGAGAACTAATTTGGGGCTGTCCTTCCACTTCAGCCACTTATTAATTAGATTATTGGATCTCCTAGTCCCCCTGACAAATGGAGAAGCAGTCACTGTCTCTGTTGGCTGGTGGAAAGAACATTGGCATCAGAGTTAAGACACCTGGGTCCTGGCCCTGGTTCTGCCATACATAGGACCTTGGACCACATTACCTTGGCCAAGTGGCATGACATCTCTGTGCCTCAAACTAAAGATGCTCTGCCCTTTTTGTCTATCAAATGACAGTATTCAATTAGGTACTCCTTCTACCCCCAATATGTCTTCCATTTTTAACATTCTATGATTCCAGGCCTTGAGTTCCAATCCTTGTTTCTGTCCCTAATTAATTGTGTGTCCTGGAGCAAGTCTCTTAGCCCTTCTGTATTCAGCTTTTGTGCCTGCCAAATTAGGATAATGGTGTCTTTTCTCTTTCTCAGGGATGCTGTGAGGATCAAACAAGACAAGGAGCGGAAAGCACATGAGGCATTATTATTAATACTATTATGATTATAATTAAGGCATCAAGGGAGAGTCTCTTCTCCTAACACCTACAATCCTGAGAATTAGTCAGCAGCTGAAAATGAGTATAATATCCCATCCACAAAATGTGGTGTTTGTCCAGGTGTTCTGCCAGAGTGAGTGGGCCTCTCTCAGAGGACAATGGGATCTCATCTGTGTGTATCTATGTGTGTGCATGTATGTGTGCATGTGTACGTCCTCCCGCTTGTAGTTGGTAAAGATCCACCTTTAGCCTTTTCTTTTTTAAGTTTGTTTATTTAATTAATTAATTGAGACTATTTTTCCATGGTTACATGATTCATGTTCTTTCCCTCCCCTCCCAGAGCCAATGAGCAATTCCACTGGGTTTTACTTGTGTTATTGATCAAACCTATTTCCATATTATTGATATTTGCACTGGGATGATCATTTAGAGTCCATATCCCTGTCACATCCCCATCGAAACATTGATTAAGCCGTTGTTTTTCTTCTGCATTTCTGCTCCAATCATTTTTTCTCTGGATCTGGACAGCATTCTTTCTCATGAGTCCCTCAGAATTGTCCTGGTGCTCAATGCATTCACCTTTAGCCTTTTTTGATGAGAAGAGAGAGAGGGGAGAAAAATTGAAACAGCAAACAGTAATGTCCTGATGTCAGCTTGCCCTGGATGCAGGCTTCCCAAACCTGATGGTGACAGTCTCATCTGATTTCTGCCCTAGACATCCCAAAGGTATAGCAAACCAGTGCCATTATACATCGTGGATCGCTACCCTGTTGTGATCAAGTTACTAGCTCAAGGGCACAGATAGACTCAAGAAGAAGGCTGGCAGGGATGAAGGACTTTGTTCCCTCAAGTGATCCTAACAAAGCCCTTGGGCAGATATACCTCCTGGGCACATAATATCCATTTCCCAGACACAAAGGCAAAGGGGAGGTAAAGATAATCTCTTTCCCTTTCTTACATCCTCCTTTTGTGCCTTCTTTTTATATTTTCAGACTTTCCTAGGTGCTTACCGGATCCTGATTTCACCTAGAAAAACATTAGGCATGAGACATAGGACATGGAAGAGGACATTAAACTGGAAGAGATTGTCTTTAAGAGCTAGCTGGGATTTTGAAGACCATTTAGTCCAATTCCTTCATGGTATAGATGGGAAAACTGAGGAATAGGGAGATGAAGTGATTTACCTAAAGTCACAGGTAGTAAGCATCAGAACAGGTCCTCTGACTTCACAATCTTTCCATTGTACCATATTGGCTATCTGTGGCCCATGAAACACCCTGGATTCCTTGATTAGTGGTTTCACGACTAAATGGTGGAGAAAGAACTTTTTTTTAATACAAGCTTGGGAGTTATTTAAGAATATTTTTGTACAGCTTACTTTTCACTATTCTGTTCTGGTATGCTTCTAACGATACCAGAATCACCTGGAACAATGACAGCCAGGGTACATACTCTATAGTACTCCCCACATGCTGTACCTAATTTTATGTTGCTACCACTGTGACATACTCCATTTTGGACCAACATGATACAATATTCAATCTCTGATTTCCTCAAAGATGGACAGTTGTTAGCTAAGATGTGACCAGTTTGGCTTTGCCTTGTCTGATCATTTTCAGGGTCTCTTTGTAGCTCAGCACATATTTGCCACCTAGAGTCTTAACTTGATGGACTCCAGTGACTTTTTTGTCTTCTTTGAGGCTGACATCTTCCTGCCAGCCGTGTGGGAGGAATCTCTACCAGACACCTGTCTGGCAAGAGATATCAATCAGATCTGGTCCCATATACTTCAGCCACAAAGCAGACTCTGTAGGCAGCCTGGGAATACTCACTGTCTAAGAAACCAAAATGGAGTATCTTACTTCCTATGAGAGCCCAAAGGAAAATTATCCAACCAAATCAGAAACAAAAATATAGATATTGTCATATTACATACATAATAGTGTGTTGATTTTTTTAAATCGCCGAAGTACTACTTGTGATTTTTTCAGTGAAGGAAGCTCAGGTGAGGGAAATCCCTCTATTAAATACAGATTGGGGAGTAGCAAGGTAGCATGGTGGATAGAGCAGAGGACCTGAGTTCAAATTTGACCTCAATCACTGCCTTAACCCTGGGCAAGTCACTTAACTTCAATGCATAGACCTTGCCCTTCTATTCTAGAGTCTTTGAGGAGACAAAGTAAGAGTTTTTGGTTGTTGTTGTTATTGTTTTTAATGCAGTTTTGTATCTATTCTGAAGCTTGTAGTCTTGAAGGATTACCTGAGAACTGAGAGTCTATATGACTGTCCCACTACCAGTAAATGTGGTAAAATCAGGATTCGAAACTAGGTGGGCTATCTATTCACTAATAGGCTGCCTTTCTTTGGCTGATAGGTACTTGGACAGCTAGGTGATATAGTG